>NC_136809.1:41941337-41988837 GCF_951216825.1 Electrona antarctica
GAGCTTGAAGAAGTATTCAGGGTATTTTACTTAGATTTACAGTAGCACAGTGCAGGACTATTTTATGACAAGTAAAACCCTAACCCTGCATTCAACATTTGACTTGACCCATAGCTGCTAGCATTCATGTCAACTGGCAAACATTGTCCCAATGCTGAATGAGCCGTGAGATTTGATTGATTGATTGATTGATTGATTGATTGATTGATCGATTGATGTATTTTATTGTTGATTGATCATGAAATAAAATCACATGTCACATACATATAAATCTGTATCAAACATCTGACCCACTATAATTAACAGGATAACACAAAACAAGCAGGGCAGGGCTTTATGCCCACATGCTGTGTTTGTGTTTGTATGTGTGCCGTGAGGTCTCTAACCTCTCATAACTTGAAGGATTCAGATAAATCCGTTTTTTTATTAATGTTGGGCTGCTCAGTAAAGTACAGAGATTGAGTTTTTATGAAGGTTGGGCTGCTAAAGGAAAGTGTAAACACCTCTACCAATCCTCTGTTGACTCCCACTGTAGCAGTGTACCTTTGAAGCTGTGAGCTTCAAGATCTTAAAAAGAAAAACTTCAATAGGAAGACCTTGTATAGTCTATAACATGAGCTACTAGAGAAAAGTTTACACTACTTTAAAGCCCAATTACATCATCAAGAAGTCTCTTTTTGCACGCCTGTATAGAGAATCGACAACCAGTATGGTTTATTCATCCAGAAATATGAGAAGAATCAAGATGAAGATAAAGTTAAAATGAAAGTTTAAAAAGTATAGGCAGCAGGATACACATGCTTCAGACCAACAGTAACACACACACGTGCACACACACACACACACACACGCACGCACGCACGCACACACACACACACACACACACACACTCGTTCTCCTATCCTTTCCGACTGTCGCCCACTGGCAACCACACTTAGACATCCTGAGTCAGACCGCGGTGCGGTGCCAGGACACCTGGCTTAGCATAAATATAAACCTGCAGTACAGAAAAGAGCCAGGACTCTTTGAGGACCTTGGATGGCATACACAGCTCTAACACACTGTAGACACTTCATGAGTAGAAAAGCTTTGTGGAATTGAAAAGCTGTCTTCAGGGGTGAGGACCCCTGAAGACACGCGTGGCTCTAGCAAACGCTATAAAGCACACATTCTTCTTGGAACTCGCCGACTTTGCTCAAGGACACTTCGGCCTGACTCGCACTTGGTTGCGAGGTCGTGTCGGGTGCAGATAATAGCATATAGCTCACACGCCGCCATATGCGGCGTGTGAGCTTGTAAATTGGCTGTTTTTTGGTGCTTGCGAATACATGTAGTTCCTTGACTGGAATTGAAAAGGTATTTTAATCTGTATGTCTTTGACACGGGGGGGGGGGGGGGGGGGTTTGGGAATGGAGATTTTGAACCACTAGCAGGACAAAACGCACACGCACGCACGCACGCACGCACGCACGCACGCACGCACGCACGCACGCACGCACGCACGCACGCACGCACGCACGCACGCACACACACACATCTCAGTCCAGGTTGATGACGGTGTTGGAAATTCTAAGCTTCACTTTATGATTCTTCACAATGCCTCGACAAATCCAGCCAATATGCAGCTTACACACATAGAGCACAAACACACACACACACACACACACACACACACACACACACACACACACACACACACATACGCATGCACACAGGCGCACGCACACACACACACACACACACACACACAGAGAGAACAAACAGTGTGCATGGTGGCTGCATAAACAGAGGTGTGTCGGCTACCTCTGTTGGAATCTACATCCAATAGAAATTTTGTTCAGGGCTGAAGAGACGTCTTTGTGGTCTTTTTATTTCAGATTTCAGGGAGCTCTCTGTTTATTTTGTCTCATACCTCGAGCGAGCACGAATGCACGCGCGCTTTAGCAGGAATTTGTCAACTCGGCTCAATCATAGAAATACAATTCTAGATCGATAAGTAAGTGCCTCCCTGCGTTCTCTCTGCTCAACTCACATACTGTCTTTTGGGTGACTTGTATTTTGTGTTACACAAAATAGCAGATCTACAAGCTGCACAGTGTGATGTGCCGGGAGCTTATGTATCGGCTACTTTCGATGTGCGACACGTCAGGCCTTTAACAACACTGCCAAGAGGAAGCTACCAACTCTGCAGAATCAATTGAAATGGAGGGAAAGGTGTTGAGTATTGATTTAATTAAAACTCTGGCTTGAACTGAGTATTTGTGTACTGAGAGAGAGAGAGAGAGAGAGAGAGAGAGAGAGAGAGAGAGAGAGAGAGAGACAGAGAGAGAGACAGAGAGAGAGAGAGAGAGAGAGAGAGAGAGAGAGAGAGAGAGACACAGAGAGAGAGAGAGAGAGAGAGAGACAGAGACAGAGAGAGAGAGAGAGAGAGACATCTTTACCTTTTTGCTTTCTTTTTCTCCCCTTTCTCTCTCTCCTCCTCACTCATCCTCTCTCTCTCTCTCTCTCTCTCTCTCTCTCTCTCTATCTCTCTCTCTCTCTCCCTCTCTCTCTCTGCTGTCCAGAGTTAACATGTGTCAGTCTAGTCTAGTGGGAGGGACCAGGCGGGTCCTAATGGCTCCAGAGGGGGTGACACCAACCTGCCTGTTGATAAATTGTTTTTAAATCACCACATAATTTCATCTGACTGCAATTTACACACAACTCTGCTATAGAGCAGCTGGCTACACACATGCACGCAGGCACGCACATATGCACGCACATACACACATATATCTATATATACATACCGTACATGCACCCGCACGCATGTGGTTACGCACGCACGCACACATGCACGCATACACAGATGATGAACAAAAATAAACTTGGCATGCGCACACACACACACACACACACACACACACACACACACACACACACACACACACACATCCTGAGTCATTTGCCAGTGGGGATCGACTTACACGCCTCACATCTCGAAGGCAAACAAGGTTAGCGCCTCTACACTACTAAAGTGGTCATTAAGCACACACACACACACACACACACACACACACACACACACACACACACACACACACACACACACGTTTGTATTACTATACTTGTGAGGACCATGAACATTTTAGGACTCTGATTTCATGAATTTCAGTTTTAAAATATTTTGAATTGTTGGCTGTAAGCCTACAAAAAAGATCTACAAGCCCACAAAGTGCTGCGCAGTGGCAGGCTGTGAGAATGTAGATCTTTTCGGTGCATTACACTGACACGCAACTATGTGGATGTCATGTTTAATTCTAATTCCAACTCCTAAACCTCAACATCTACATGTCTGAAGTCTGATCCGAATCCTAACCAAACCTGAGTTGTAAATGTATCTCTAAACATATTTTTTCAACCATAAAACAACCATTTCTCATGAGACTTTGATCGCAGATGTCCTTCTGGTGTCTGCATGCAGGTGACGTACTTCTCACCTCATAGGTCCAAAACCTATAGCTGTTACTTTTTTGGATTCAAATTCAAGAGTAGCAAAAGTAGCAGATCTAAAGCTATATAAACGCATTGTTTTGCTTGTAGATCTGCTACTGTTGATGCTGTAGTGTATGATCAAGTAGAACGTTCCGTTAATTCACTCTCCTCACACGCAAGCCATTGCCGTGCACATATCTGCATACATTAATCTCTTAAAGACATAATGAGCCTACGACACACAGTAGGCATGCATCCCCCTATATATCCCCTAGCATCCTACTGAATCTCCTATTGACCGATGACCTGATAAACAACATTTGGAAGAAATAACAAGACTATTCAGAGAGTATTAATCTCACTGCGCGTGCGTGCGTGCGTGCGTGCGTGCGTGCGTGGGTGGGTGTGTATGACTGCTGACCCTGTCCAGCCAAATGACCACCCTTGGGTGGTCACTGCTCCAGTCTTATGTTTTTACACTGTTGTTTTATGATGTGTCATAAAGGAACCATCTGCACACACACACACACACACACACACACACACGCGTAATTTCTACATTATTTCTCCTCTGATATGTCGCCCACAACGATGTCCTGCAGCTTCTGTGTGCGTGTGTGCGTGTGTGCGTGCGTGCGTGCGTGCGTGCGTGCGTGCGTGCGTGCGTGCGTGTGTGCGTGCGTGCGTGCGTGCGTGCGTGCGTGCGTGCGTGCGTGCGTGCGTGCGTGCGGGCTGAAGATTGAGTTGAAATGGTCTGACCAGCAGCAAGAGGCTCTAGAATGATGGAAATCACATCATCACAGTCGAACAGAAACCTTGTATCTCCATATTTCTATTCCTTATTTGTTTCGTAAATCAATGCCCTACTTTGTTATACAACAGTGTGGTAAATGATTGCAAAAAATAGCCGATCTACAAGCTCACAACGTGTGGCAATCATTGTGAGCATGCAGATCTGCTATTTTAACTATAGACTTGATGTCTGCTCTAACACCTCAATTTCCCCTCATAAATAACTAATTAGTACCTACCTATACCTACCTACCTACTGTACCTACATACCCCGCCTCGGGGATGGGCACTGATGGCGCAGAGGAGGAAACACGCCGCCAGCACCCACAGCGTCCTGAGTGGGAATCGAACCCAGGACCTTCTAGCTGTGAGGTGACAGCACTACCAACTGTGCCACCGTGCCCCCAAGCCCTCCTTTTCAATGTAGCCAAGGTTACAATCTATTATACATTTGAAAAGGTGTGCCCAAAGCCCAAACCACGAAAAGAAAGTCACCAGCTACTACGTCACTGACACGCTGCAACACGCTGCAACACACACTGCAACAACACACTAACACGTCACACACTTACCCTCCGCGTCGTTCGTTCCCTATCTCCTCATGTCGCGCCGCTCGGCCACACTCAACACCACCCGCGTAAAAATTGTCATCGGACTGCCACTAAAGCCGGCTCCCGTCCACACTCGCAAACAATATCAATATCAATAATAAACACAAACACGCCACAAGCACCGACACCCCCGCCTAATTTGTTGCCACGTCTATGAAAACAAGCACAGAAAAAATGCCATTCAACACGCTACTTACACACACTACCACTCGCTTACAATACGCGGACCTGGCAACACTACATTCCCTCTCCCATTTGCTCACAGCCCACCACGTGACCCACACAGGGAGGGAGACGATTGCGTGATGCTTCTATGTACAGGATTCTATAGGTCACCACTTTTGGTGTGACACACACACGGCTTCTGTTTACTATGCGTTGTCAACACGTGCTGAGTTGACAAACATTGACCGATTTCGGAGAAGACTGATAGTTTATCCTTTAGTAATTAGGCTGTGGAAGTATTCACACTAGGCAACTTTTGCATTTATTGGGATTGCCAATTTGGGGAGAAAAGGAGGAGGAGGAGGTGATCAAGCTCCACAACACCACATTGGTAGGTAGGCTCAAGGCTGCATTTATTTTCCTTCTTTTTCCCCTCGAGGGTGCATGGGATGATGTGAACCCCTCCAGCAGGCTAGGGAGCACCGCTCCGGTTAGCGGAAAATGACCGCGGGGTGCGGGTTGCCAGGTTTTTTTATAAGTAAAGTATTTACATTCAATTAAAAAAAAATATATATATAATACCTTTTAATTTACGTCATATTTAGCGGCATTTCGACCAAATTTCTCTGTTCTTTGTCCATGGCAAATATTGAGACGTGTGGGGACTAAAGCTGTATATAGGAGGGCCCTCAAACACATTATTTGATAACTTTTCATCGTGCTCCTAAAAAAAAATGTGTGCTACTAGCCGCGATTACATACACAGTTAAAATAATAACACATTTGCGCCAACGACTGCGTCGACACCTGGCGTGGAACAAACGGGACGAACCGAGGCGCATATATGGATAACAACAACAACACTACACGCGCGCTGCAACACAAAACAGCTGCATACAACGCGTGTCACTGTGCACTTCTGTATCTGTGGACTTCTGTATCGCAACGCGGGGCAACGCAACTCTGGGATGAGCGGGCCGAAGGCCCGCGAAATTCTAGTACAATACAAATCAAAATACATTTTGTACATTGTAAAATCAGGAACTTTAAGCAGAGCAATCAAAACAAAAAACAAACCTATAACTACCTACCTGCGTACGTGCGTGCGTGTGTGTGTTGGAATATAGTGGAAACACTATAAATGTATTGGAGAAGACTACAACAGAAAACGTCACGCACGCACGCACGCACGCACGCACGCACGCACGCGCACACACACACACACACACACACACACACACACACACACACACACACACACACACACACTACAGTAATGGAAAGCCAATAGGAGTACAAGCAGCATGGATGTCTGCTGGGAAATGGGAAAATAGACAAAAAACTCCTCAACTACCTCTACTGTCTGCTGTATTGATTCAGAGAGACACAGACAGACAGACAGACAGACAGACAGACAGACAGACAGACAGACAGACAGACAGACAGACAGACAGACAGACAGACAGACAGACAGACAGACAGAGTGATGGAGCATCCATTTGTGAATAGGAAGATCCCCGGTTTGATCCCCACCCAGTTTCCCCCGGGTTATTGTCAGTGTCCTTGAGCAAGACACTGAACCCCAACCTGTCCTGTCCTGATGAGCAGGTCTGTGTCTTGCATCACATATAGCTGAGTCCTGATGAGCAGGTCTGTGACTTGCATCACATTATAGCTTTTAAATGGATATGCTCACAGGATGGCACTTACTTTGTTCTCTGCAGACTTGACTGTAGCAGTGTGGATAAGACAGAACATTTAGCCTTGAGCTCCATCTTAACACAAGGCATTATTAAATGCTAAATGAAAGGTCAATGTGAATTGGTGCATGTATATACAGTAGCACCTTTATCCAACGTGCATTGCTGACTTACCGGCTAAACGGTAAATGGTGCATTTATATAGCGCCTTTATCCAAGGTGCTTTACAGAGATTGTGCATTGCATTCACCCATTCACAGACATATGCCGGAGAAAACCATGCAAGGCACCAAACCTGCACTTCGGGATTCGGGAGCAATTAGGGGTTCAGAGTCTAGCTCAAGGACACTTCGACACTAACTCTGGGGGGAGCCCAGGTTTGAACTGACAACCTTGTGTTTCCCATCCGGTCACTCTACCCCTGAGCCACTGCCAACCCCAGTCATATATACAGTCATATACAGTCATATCCCTCTTCAGTCATACAGTCATATACAGTCATCCCTCTTCAAACTGCAGTGTGATAAAATGCTGCCCATCCTGGCGTGATGCAATTAACACATTTCGAGGTTGTAGATCTGCTACTATTACTATTTTTTTATTATTTCAATCCTGAAAAAGTAAAGAGATTTGGACGTTTCAGGTTTCCACCCGAAAGAGAAGACATTTCGTTATTAGAATATCTTGTTTTCAAAGTGCAAGTATTTATTATGTTCTTTATTTATATTTATTTTCCCCATTACCTGCCACATTCACTAGTCTTCCTGGGGTCCAAATAAAACATCACAACATAAAACAACATACAATATTCATACAAACAACAACTGATCACTTGTCAGTCTAATTCTAAATTACACTATTAAAATGCCAATGATATATAATTTAGATGTACAAAAACACATTGATCATTAATCCATGTGGTCTCTCTCATAAATATGTGTTTAAGACTTTTCTTTTGATTTGTTTAATATTGACAGATATTAAACAAATTGGCTGGCTCTATAAATAACAGACTCTTTTTTTAAGTATGTCTGGATTTGTTTTTGGAAGTTCCAAATACCCTGAGCTGGTGTGTCTGGTGTGATGTTTTAGACTTGGATAAAATAATTGATATCTGACCAAATCTGGCTTCCCCTCAATAATGCGTTAATAATAATTGCATTTCTGGAGAATTGTATAAGTCTATAATTTACAAGGGATTGGAACTGGTCATAGATCCCTGCAAGTTCAAGTAAAAGTACCAGAGTACTAGTATCAGATTGTTCTCCAGTATACAGTAGGCTACGTGAGTATAGATGTTATACTGTGAGTATAGATGTTATACTCTCCACCACTGCCAGTGAGTATAGATGTTATACTCTCCACCACTGAGTATAGATGTTATACTCTCCACCACTGCCAGTGATAACTGAGTATAGATGTTATACTCTCCACCACTGCCAGTGAGTATAGATGTTATACTCTCCACCACTGCCAGTGAGTATAGATGTTATACTCTCCACCACTGCCAGTGAGTATAGATGTTATACTCTCCACCACTGCCAGTGAGTATAGATGTTATACTCTCCACCACTGCCAGTGAGTATAGATGTTATACTCTCCACCACTGCCAGTGAGTATAGATGTTATACTCTCCACCACTGAGTATAGATGTTATACTCTCCACCACTGCCAGTGATAACTGAGTATAGATGTTATACTCTCCACCACTGCCAGTGAGTATGGATGTTATACTCTCCACCACTGCCAGTGAGTATAGATGTTATACTCTCCACCACTGCCAGTGAGTATAGATGTTATACTCTCCACCACTGTGAGTATAGATGTTATACTCTCCACCACTGCCAGTGAGTATAGATGTTATACTCTCCACCACTGCCAGTGAGTATAGATGTTATACTCTCCACCACTGCCAGTGATAACTGAGTATAGATGTTATACTCTCCACCACTGCCAGTGAGTATAGATGTTATACTCTCCACCACTGCCAGTGAGTATAGATGTTATACTCTCCACCACTGCCAGTGAGTATAGATGTTATACTCTCCACCACTGCCAGTGAGTATAGATGTTATACTCTCCACCACTGCCAGTGAGTATAGATGTTATACTCTCCACCACTGCCAGTGAGTATAGATGTTATACTCTCCACCACTGAGTATAGATGTTATACTCTCCACCACTGCCAGTGATAACTGAGTATAGATGTTATACTCTCCACCACTGCCAGTGAGTATGGATGTTATACTCTCCACCACTGCCAGTGAGTATAGATGTTATACTCTCCACCACTGCCAGTGAGTATAGATGTTATACTCTCCACCACTGTGAGTATAGATGTTATACTCTCCACCACTGCCAGTGAGTATAGATGTTATACTCTCCACCACTGCCAGTGAGTATAGATGTTATACTCTCCACCACTGTGAGTATAGATGTTATACTCTCCACCACTGTGAGTATAGATGTTATACTCTCCACCACTGCCAGTGAGTATAGATGTTATACTCTCCACCACTGCCAGTGAGTATAGATGTTATACTCTCCACCACTGCCAGTGATAACTGGCACTCAACACAAATGCCACAGACGCTTCCCGCTGCGACTGTTCTGTTTGCTTAGCGCTACGCACTGACAGTCTCTCACTGAGAGGTGTGTGTGTGTGTGTGTGTGTGTGTGTGTGTGTGTGTGTGTGTGTGTGTGTGTGTGTGTGTGTGTGTGTGTGTGTGTGTGTGTGTGTGTGTTCTCTAGTCTACGCTGATAGGAGAGAGATTGGAAGCACAGCTGTATGTCTGCCTCCGCCAGGTAGATTAACCTCTCTTCTAGTGGTTCTCAAAGGGGTGGTCCAGGGACCCCCCAGGGGTCCTTCAATGGGTTCCAGGAAAAGTAGTTAACTCATTTACTGTAAATACATACAGTAAATAATCCATCCACTGCCATTTTTCTTTTTTCTAGTAGTAGTAGTCACAGAATATTTACACCCAGTATGACACACCAATCACTGAGCTTTTTGCTGTGCTTTGACGAAAAAAATGTAATAAAAACATCACATCAATAAAGGCAAAAAAATAAAAATAAATGCCATGCTGGTGGACACGGAAGTGGAATGGAAAGAAGCGGCCATAACGTGGGAGTGGATTTTTTTTTTTTTTGCTTTTTTTATGGTCACGATTTCCTGGTTCCTGTTTTCAATGACAGTTAACTGTGACTCATAAGTTAGCGGATAGCGCCATCTATCGTAAAACCAAAGTGTGCGTGCGTGCGTGCGTGCGTGCGTGCGTGCGTGCGTGTGTGTGTGTGTGTGTGGGAGCAGCCCTGGCATTTACAGGTATAGACAGCAGAGCACATTAAATGTCAGCCACACCCAAAGAGAACACACACATGACGTCACCTCTCTTCCTTCCACTCAACACTCACTATCACTGCTCTCGGGTAGAAATCAACTTTTAATGTTTTTTTAATGAATGCCCTACTTTGTCGTATGAGTGTTGGAGCACCTTCCTTGTTGTCAAGTGACCTAAACGCTTAAACTTTATGACCAGAGTCTCTCAGGGCTCTATGGGTTTGTTTATTGTTTTCCCTCTACACCAAATCTCTGCCAGATTGTAGATCTGTAGATGTTCTTGTTGAATGATCACCACAGATTAGGCCTCACTACATAGGGTTCACGGTGAGGTAACACAAACAAGCGCCCCCAGCCAGTCGACGGGGAAGGAATGGTGCAAATTGTATGTTGCACTGAATGCACGCAGGGATACGTAACAATGATGTCATCACAATCGTTTGTTACTTGCCACAGACAGACAGACAGACAGACAGACAGACAGACAGACAACCTTCGGTCCTCCGGGCAGAAGGGAGACAAAAAGTAGGTGTTGAATAGTCAGAAGTTTTTTATTTTGGAAAGAAATGTGAAAAGAAACAGAGAGAGAGAGAGTGGATACACAGAAGCATATTCAAGACCCAGCATTCAGTGCAGTGACACAGTTTTTGTAATAAACTTGAGCCACAAGAGACACCACAGAGCGAGTTAAAGCGAGCGAGTTGCCGTGTTGAACGTTGCGAAGTTCGCTTGAGCCTACTCCCTGTTCGAGTTGCGACCCGATAGCCAGAGAATAGTCCCTTGTCCCCCCTACACCGAACACAGCGGAGCGCTCCCTACCCCACTGACGGCCCGTCTCACCCAATCACAAGCCGTGTTCCTTCCAGCCCCTTCCTTCGGCTCTGGGGCGTATATATGTGCCAAAGTGAGGGCAAGCTTCCACATTGTTGCTTCACTAGTCTCGCGTAGCCAGACAACTTTTGCGAGAGGCAACAGTTTGGCAAAGCGAGACTAGTGCTTCACAGAACCTTCCGCGTGCGTCACAGAGTGGACGTTCGGGTCTGATAAGTCCCATAAAAGATGCGCTGTGACTGGCCAGTAGTCACTTGAGTGGCAGCGTCGTTTCCGCACTCCTGACGCACGTCCGCCCTCACGTCGATACACATGGCTCAAACGAACTGCAGCGGCCCATGAGGCATCTATTTTCTTAATATCTATGCAGAAAACGGGTTCACTTGAGAGCAGGTGTGGTGTTCCAAACATTGGCGTCCCCAGGGTAAAAGAGCTACAATGAGACAGTTCCGTCATATTGTTAATGCAATCCTATTCTCTTGTACTGCTCTCTCTCTATGCGTGCGTGCGTGCAGTGCAGTGCTCTCCAGGCATGCATATTGCATGGATTACTGGAAATACTTCTCTATATCATTAGTGTCACCAACAATATTGTGCCCCCCCTGCCTGTGTGTGTGCATGGATGCGCGTGTGTGTGGGTGTGTGTGATGTAAAGCAGTGAGGTCATAAGCATGCAAAGTGATTGCGGGGGAGAGACGACATATTAAAAACCATAAACACTGTACCATTAAGTTCTATAAAACACTCATCCTGCATTATGCATGATTCCCCCCCCCCCCCCCCCCCCCCCTCTATCTCTCTCTCTCTCTAGAAATACAAAAGTAGATCTAGAACCATAGAAATAGAATCATACAAGAACAGACATTTCAATTAACCTCAAACCATGTGAACCCTATATAGCGTCCCTGTTACAGTACATAGCAGATATCTCCAAGCTCACAACAACGTGAGGCAAATATCAAAGGATATCACAAGGGTTTTGTTCTGCCCTTACTATACGTTGGTGTATGGCTTGGCAGACAGCTAACATAGTTCCCAATAAAGCTCCTTAGGCAGTGACTTGGTTTAACTTCTTTACTGGTGATTAAATTGTAAAAAGACTTATCCTGTCCAAGGCCTGAGAGAAAGGAAACACTCAACCTGCAGTGAGTGAGCTCTTGACAGAGTACTGGTTTACACTGAACTCGCTCTGACCAAACTAATCACCTATTAAATACCCTGGTGAGGCTACCAGGTGAGGAGAGTTACTAATTAGGCAAAGGAACATTGGTCTCCAATCTCCATTACACATACAAGGCTTAAAGGTAAACTACATAGAAAGTAAACAGCACAGGTTTTCTTAAAGTGCATGTTATTGTAAACAAAATCGAAAGCACTTCCTTCTCGATCAGTGCTTCTTTTTTTGAGTGGTGCAAACCACTCCAACAACCAGCTTTGTCTGTATCTGTGTATGTGTGTACCTGTACGTGGGGCCACGTACAGATGAGCACGGTTGCTATGGTTAGTGTGTGACGTCACTGCACCACTCAGTTCACACGGGTGTGTTTTTTGAGTGGTGTAAACCACTCCTACAACTGGCTTTTGTGTGCATAAAAAAATGACCATGGTTGCTATGTTCAAAATAATTTCTGACGTAATTAAATCACACCCGGGTGAACTGGATGACCGTAGCAACCGTGGTCATTTTCTCTGCACAGAAAAAGCCAGTTGTGAAATCACATCCGGGTGTGATTTCATTACGTCAGATCAGAGCTGATCAGGCTACATAATACCTTACCTTATTTCATTACGTTAGACATTACGTCAGACCACAGCTGATCATGCTATATAAAACCTTACACCACTCAGTTCACACGGGTGTGATTTTTAACTATACAATAGCCACAGAATATTTTACTCGAGTACGATGGACCCACCTAGTGTCCCAAAAGACAGAGTCTCTCGACTTTCATGAAAAACAGAAACAGAAAAACAATGTGTCACCGTGACCCTCTGATTTACACTGATGTACGCTTCTCTGGAAGTCAAAGGATTACTCATAGGTTGGCGAAGAGCGCCCTCTAGCGTAAACACTGAAAACAGGTTGTGTGTGTTTCGGCTTGACATGTGTCAAAATACGCCAATGGCAGTCAATGAGTTTGGTTAAATATAGTACAGATTATTGCCGTATTGATACTTTTACTTAAGAGTACAGGTTATGTTCAACGTAGTCTGATCAAATCATGTTTGTTAGTTTCGTGTTTCACAACTGTCTACCCTAGCTGCTCTTTTGGTGCAGGGAACGGCTTCCAAAAAGATGAGAAAAGTTTGCTATTTTCTTTTGTCGACATGCTAAATTGTGTGAGATTATGCACACACACGGACCTGTATATACCTTCCCTGGTCCTACTGTTTAATATTCTGTCTAGGTGTCTCTCTGCTTCAACAGCATGTCTGTCTGTCATCACAAACTCCTCTTCAATTTGCAGGGCAGCTTATCTGTCTGTCTGTCTGTCTGTCTGTCTGTCTGTCTGTCTGTCTGTCTGTCTGTCTGTCTGTCTGTCTGTCTGTCTGTCTGTCTGTCTCTCTCTCCATCTCTCTCTCTCTCTCTCTCTCTCTCTCTCTCTCTCTCTCTTTTTGTATGATTGGTACAACATGTTTTGCCAAAGCAGCAGCATGCCAATAATAACTGATACACATTGTTTGGTTTAATGTTGAAGGTTGAAGGTTTAATGGTGAAGGTTGTTGCATTGAATATATATATATATATATATATATATATATATATATATATATATATATATATATATTCAGTTTTTATATATATATATATATATATATATATATATATATATATATTATCCAAAATGAGTTAATAGCACAGGCAGACTCTTCACATACTTAGCATGTCTGAGATAAATGTCAAAGCTGAAATCGACATGTAAATATGAAATACATGCTTAAACATGTAGCTAGGTGTAATGTTAGAGTCCACAGAAGTGAACCTTTCAAGCCTGTTTTCTGCAAGCCATTACTCTATAAGCCATATCTCCAAAACTGGTGGGTCAAACTGAGCTATCTACACCTTGTATATTGGCTATTTTCGATACGATTTTTGGGGTCAGTTTTAACTTGTAATTTGAAATTAGATTCATGCATGGTGTGTTTCATCGTGAACAGCTGCTGCTGTCCCTGTTGTTTTAGCACCAAAATAGTAATGCTTTTTTTTCACATTAATTACACCAAAGCCCCGACCGCCGGAACGCTGTAGCAACTGAAGGTGACAGAGAGGTCCCTGATGTCTGTGCAGGGACCAGGGCCAGCGTCCTGACAGAGAGGTCCCTGATGTCTGTGCAGGGACCAGGGCTAACGTCCTGGGTGCCCCGGTGACAAGGGACCACGGCGGGCAAGTACAATTTGGAGGTGCTTTAAATATAACTGAGTAGGCATTGATTACATTGATTAAATTAAAATTAAAAATTAAAACTGACAATTTAAATCTATTTAATAAAAATTGTATGCAGATGCAAAAAAAAAAAAAAAAGAAATAGAGAGAGAGAGAGAGAGAGAGAGAGAGAGAGGGAGATAAGAAAATACTGGATTTGTGTAAGAGTAATAATGTATATAAAAATTGTAATTTGTCTGGAGAATTAAAGAAATAAAAAAAATTAAAGAAATCATGAAATGTTGTATTGTGATATTGTCCTGATTCGAGACATATCATGATTTGCCTATAACTGAGTATCAATACATCCATAATTTAAAACTTCAGTAGATAGAAATTATTAATACAAAACATATAAAACAGCACATTAACCATTTAATTTTGTCGCAAATAGCCGACGTGTTGTGGGTATTTTTTTTGCCACATTTTATTATTGACTCTTTTACTTCAATACAAAAAAGAAAGATATCTAAGTACTCCTTCCACCTGAAGGTGACAAAGCAGGGTGTGTGTGTGTGTGTGTGTGTGTGTGTGTGTGTGTGTGTGTGTGTGTGTGTGTGTGTGTGTGTGTGTGTGTGTGTGTGTGTGTGTGTGTGTGTGTGTGTGTGTGTGTGTGTGTGTGTGCGTGCGTGCGTGCGTGCGTGCGTGCGTGCGTGCGTGCGTGCGTGCGTGCGTGCGTGCGTGCGTGCGTGCGTGCGTGCGTGCGTGCGTGCGTGCGTGCGTGCGTGCGTGCGTGCGTGCGTGCGTGCGTGCGTGCGTGCGTGCGTGCGTGCGTGCGTGCGTGCGTGCGTGCGTGCGTGCGTGCGTGCGTGCGTGCGTGCGTGCGTGCGTGCGTGCGTGCGTGTATGTGAACGTGACAGTGTGCATGCATGCAGGGGGACCGTCACCAGGGCCAGTGAGGGTGACAGGGGACATACGGTGGCTGCTCCATTAATGTGTCTCCCTACTAAAAACAGCCCGACTGGTTTCTAATGAAAGAGTCTAAAAGGCCCACCGAGCTTTAAGTCCTCTGACACCACTGTGTGTGTGTGTGTGTGTGTGTGTGTGTGTGTGTGTGTGTGTGTGTGTGTGTGTGTGTGTGTGTGCCCATAGAGCATTAAGTCCTATGATACTACTGGCTCGCTGAACTATTCCCAAAAACGCAGCTTGCAGCCTTTATGGTCCAAGCATCTGGAACAGAACGGCCTGCCGGAGTCGACGATCTATGAGTCTCTGAATTTAAAATAAATCTTATATATATATATACATATATATATATATATATATATATATATATTCAGAGAAAAACTGAATTTATTTATATTTATATTATATTCGGCTGCAGGCTCTAGCTCTAGCCACGTCCACTTCAGGAAGACTCTGTTGCAAGTCATTGTCAAATGCAACATGAAAACAAACTAAATGACCTTATAACCAAACCAAGTACAATGTTGCACGCACACACACACACACACACACACACACACACAGGGGCAGTGTCTCAAGGGTAGAGTATCCGGTTGAACAGCCGGATGGTTCCCAGTTCGATCCCGGGCTCCCCCCGAGTTAGTGTTGAAGTGCCCTTGAGCATGATACTGAACACCTAATTTGGGCAGCAAAGGTCGTCGGGATCGGGACTTGAACCTGTGACACGCTGTCAGGCTGGATTACCAGCCTAGGTGCCCGGACCGCTAGGCTGGCCTGGGCCATGACTCCCTATCTGTGCAAGGTATCATTCCTATATGACTGCCATGGACTTACAATTTAAATCTATCAAATATCAAAGGTAAAAAAGCAAGGTTGCAGACTCATGGAAGTTCCATGTGAGAGAATAATACAAAAAAAAGACCAATCAGAGCACGATTGAATTCCAGATTAGCCTATAAAAGGTAAGATTAACAGGTTTAATATTTCCCAAAAAATAAATACTGAAAACAAGAGTTGGTTTAATTGGAACATGTCACTGCATCAATACATGTCACTTCCTGTTGGCTCATATTGTACACATATAAACATCAGTTCATTAATATGCCCCACTTGTCAGGTCGACCTGCATCGAGCGTTTAAAACCCCTAAGGTCCGTAGTTTTCAATAAAAAAGGCTTCAGCCCCCTTTGCAGACATCGCTTAACTGCTAACTGCTCCTGATGGGAGCTTGGTGCCTTGCATGCAAAGATTTCATTTGATGACTGGTTATCTGCTTTTCTTTTTTTTTCTTTCTATCTTTTTTTCATGTTTTGCTTTTTTTTGCTTTCTCCACATTTCCTTCTCTGTACTCTGGGATCAGAAAGCAACACCTGTGTCGCAGAACAGTCTTTCATATCTGCTGGAGGGAAGCTTTCAGGGATGTTTCTGGGGTGTTTTCTTTCACTTTCGGTCTAAAGTACATGATGAGAAAGAGGCACGTTCTGGTAAAGTTTTGTCAGAGAACATGGCCATGTGGGAGATCTGAACATATCAAATGATGCCTGACCATGATGATGCTGGTTGGACGCTACAAAACCTGTGTAAGTAAGACCCACTCAGTTCATGCCGAAAACAGCAGATACACGAGCTCACAACGTGTCACATCGCAGTGCGTTGTGAGCTTGTATATCTGCTATTTTCTGCGTGTGAAACCGTCATGTGGATCAGACTTATTGACCTGGAAGGTTTTCTGTTCAACTGGAATATCATGGCGTGCTGATTCCCTTATTTTAACCACTTAAACACTGTACACTGTGTGTATGTATGTATATTGTGTGTATACTATATATAGATTTAGAACAGTGGTTCTCAAAAATAGCAGATATACAAGCTCTCAGCGCGCCACTTCGTGGAATGCTGCAAGCTTGTACATATGCTAATTTTTCTTTTTTTTCATCTTGAAATTGTTTAAAAAATGTTCCCTGGGGTTCCCTGGTACAAAGCATTTTCAGATGCGGGTCCGCGGCCAAATCCATATTATTTTGGGTATAGAACTACTGATTTAGAAGGCATTTGTATTGGCCTCAGGACCACTATTCCCCTTCTCTGTCTACACTAAATTACTTCACCAACAATAGTCGATCTACAAACTCACAATGTGTCGCAACTCACAACGTGGCACGCTGTAGATTGGCTATTTTTGCCCTCATGATATATGAATGCTGCTGGGATTCAAGTGGTAAAACTTATTGTATTGTATTTTTATTTTATTTAGACAGACAGACGGACGAGGGCTTTAGGGTAGATGGTTCTGTTCAGTATATTACATTTACAATGACCACCTCGGCATCCCTGATGAAACACTTTACTGTACCTAACTCTGTGTGTGTGTGTGTGTGTGTGTGTGTGTGTGTGTGTGTGTGTGTGTGTGTGTGTGTGTGTGTGTGTGTGTGTGTGTGTGTGTGTGTGTGTGTGTGTCTCTGCGCACGATCGCACTCCACTAACTCTTGTATCACTCCTGTATTTCCTTGCTCTCAGATGTGAATAATGGATAAGCCCCGAAGACACACACGCACGCACGCGCACGCACGCACGCACACACACACACACACACACACACACACACACACACATACACACACACACACACACCGATTCATTATTATTGCTATTCCATGCTGACCGCAGTTGTAAAATAGCACAGTGCCAGTTCCATATACTCTTTATTTTAGCAAGTTATGTACCAAAAAAAAGTACAAAGTCAACTTCCATTGAAGTCATTCTTTTGTCTTTCATCATCTCATGGAAACTTATATTCTTTCATTTCACTTTTGATTCTAACCTTAAATTGGTCGTAAGCCACAAGGCAACGAACTGCCAGGGTTTTTCCATTGAGCGACTGTAAAATCAACCCGATACATTTTTCCACCTTAATTCACACAGGCCAGACGAGACACGGTGAAATGAACTCTTACATTGTCTCTATCGGGTGGAAACCGATAGAGTTTCCGCTCGATAGAGCAAAGGTAGCAGACATGCAAGCTCAAAATGTGTCGCTTCGCGCCAGGTTTCGAGCTTGTAGATCTGCTACTTTTGATTATTTTGTGTGCTGCTGTAGTATAATCAAGTAGGCCGTTAATAATTACGAAAAAACAGTTAAGTTAAAGTTAAAATATAGAGATATGAGGTTTCCGCCCGACAGCAACGATACCATCAATGTCAGGTGGAAACCTACCGCTGCTTTTCAGGAAATGAAAAACAAGAACCTGTGATCCAATAGATCCAATGTAGTTATTATTTAGTAATAAGCTCTTGGTAATACTTTTCATTGGTTCAATATTTATAAAAACCCGCACAGACACACTGAACCACTGTAAACCTGGCCTCTGCCTTTTTGGGGCATGTCATTATAGGTGAACATGTAAAAATAACAATAAATAAATGAATACAAATATTCATTATAATAGTAGTGATGCTTGTCGATCGATTTTTACTGCTTGTTGCATGACACTGTCATACATATGACAAAGTACGTATATGAAATAGGGCACTACTGTGCGTGTGTGTGTGCGTGCGTACACATGTGTGTGTATGTATGTATATTGTTGTATATATATCTATATATATCGCTCTCTCTCTCTATATATATATATATATATATATATATATATATATATATATATATATATAGTTACTAATTAGTCCGCTGGTCATCAAATTATTGGCTTAGGAATGATTAGTGAGCATAACCTATACAATAGGCGTTCTGCAAAAAATAGGCGAACATTCAAGGAAAATATTACTGAAACTTTTGCAAATTCTATTGGTTCACATAAAAAGCCTGTGCATGTTATCAAGTCCATGGCTGAATGTCAGTCCCAGTGCATCTCTGACTGTAGAAAATATCACAGGAAAATGTTGAACTATTTACAGGAAAGTTTGAAGGGCGATGGGGGGATGTCAGGACAACAACACTGGGTCCTCCTGGACAGACCACATGAGTAGACAAGTGTCTTTTAGCCATAAGACATTTAACTTTTGTAGGAGTTGAGCAGCAGCATTCTACCATAAACCTTAGCTCATTAAACTGTATGTCATTTGAGTCTGTTTACACGCGTGGGTTGATAGCCTAGTCCCTAGTGCACGGTTTCTCAAAGTGGGTGTGACGCAAGTCCAGGGGTTCCTCAGAAAACGTATTCAGTATATATATATACAGTTGGAGGCCATCAATATTGTCCTTTTCTTTTTGCTGAGGTTTGCGTGATCTGCGCAAAAGGACAGTTAACCCATTTTGGGCGGGAACCCCTTTTGGTGTTTTAAACATTATGTTATAATTTAGCTATTGAAAAATAGCAGATCTATAAGCTCATAGCGCGCCACCGAGTGGCGCGCTACGAGCTTGTAGATCTGCTATTTTTGAAAAATCGTGAAAATATTTATTTCAGAAAACTGGAGGATTTAGAAGGATTTTTAAAAATGTTGAGGTCAGGCCTAAATGGGTCAAATGATAAGGGACAATATCGGTGGCACCCAACTGTATATATATATATATATATATATATATATCGCCTATGATAGGTGCACAAATCAAATATAGCTGTGTGGACACTGGACAGTGACCCACATCTATCCAATCAGCACTGATTAGCACAAAAAGTGGTGTGTCGAGTCTGTGCTGATAACATCAGTAATAGAACAGAGGACTCCACTGCTTACGGGAAAAGACTGCTTGATTTCCTGACAAGATTTTGAGTGTTAATCATGTGAACCCCTGTCATCCCATTTCTGCCCATGATGTTGCATTCAATTCCCATATAAAGGAGGTGTCATTCACAAAAGCCCGGTCACCCCGTGTGACAAGGTGAGTTGAGGGTGGAACTAGGAGGGCCCTATCTGAGGATCTGAGGCTGCACACAGGCTCACATGCTGACGTTTGGTCAATCCCATCCCAAGCCGTGCTTTTATGGCTCATAATGGGATAAAGTACGATGTTCGGAGCTTAATAAAACATTAATTCGAGCTGCCGCTAAACATATCACAGCCGTTACCCTTAGTAGAACATGGGCGCTTAACACTTCCGGTTCAAAATACCATAACACAGCTTTTATTTTATTTTATTTTTTCCTATTTTGTGCATTTCACTGGCCACTATCGCCCCCCTATGGTAACCGGCATTTGTCCACTTGGACCATGTTGAGAATCAGTGGTTTAAAGGGATAGTTCAGATTTTTTTAAATTCAGCTGTATGAAATACTTGCCATTAATATAATGGTTGCAACTGTATTAATTGATTGCCCGAGTCCCGTGGTGGGAGTTCTGCCCTGGTTTTGGTCAATATTAAGTAGTTCCGGTCATTTTGTGGGGGGCACAGGGGGCCACGCAGTAAAAGTAAATTAATTCCCAAAACTAACGTCATTTGTATTGTTGACCTATTTCTAAAACTTTCGTTCAACTTTGACCCCTCTATCACATGGAACTATTTTTTGGGACGTAGTGATATGGACACAAAAAACAGTTCCGTGTGATAGAGGGGTAAAAAATGAACGAAAGTTGCACTAATATTTTAGAAATAGGTCAACAATACAAATGACGTTAGTTTTGTGGATTAATTTACTTTTAATGCGTGGCCCCCTGTGCCCCCCCACCGGAACTACTTAATATTTCACCAAAACCAGAGCAGGACTCTGCACCACGGGATTCGGTCAATTAATACAGTTGCAACCATTATAGTAATGGCAAGTATTTCATACAGCTTAAGTTAAATAAATCTGAACTATCCCTTTAAACCCTTTACACATTTGCAGATCTACCTTCTGTGCTTGTAGATCTGCTATTTATGGTGAATGTCCTCCCCAGAATAGGGATGCTGGGGTTCAAGTGGTTACATGTCAATTATATTAATTTATTTTCAATCTGTCATAATAGAAACTACTATTCTCTCAACAGGTTTCCACATGACATACATGTAATGTTTATCCATTTGACAGTCTAACCTTTCATCCACAAGGGGGCGCTTGGCATGTCAGAATACTCCCCCCCCTCTACACCAGATTATCTTCGCCGAGAATAGCAGACCTACAAGCTCACAACGCATCACAATGCAACGCGTTGTGCGTTTGTAGATCGCCTATTTTTGCCGAAAGTTCACCTTCAGAATTATATACTAATGACGATCATTAAGGATGTGGTTACATATAGGAGTATGTGAATCTTATACAATCACCTGTACTAGCACAGCTCCATTCAGATTCACTTTATTGTTACGGATTCAGGTACATACAGCACACACACACACACACACACACACACACACACACACACACACACACACACACACACACACACACACACACACACACAGTTTAGGTACATACAAGTGAAAAACTTACACTCATAAGCTCCAATAAAAACATGATCATAAAAACATGATAAAACCTAAAAACATGATAAAACCTAAGGACAACAAACACAGGGCATTATGCTATTGTGTTGTTTTAAAAACATGATTTTTGTTTGTTTGTTTGTTTGTTTGTTGTATGTTAGTATAAAGCTCTTTACTGTGCGTGCGTGCGTGCGTGCGTGCGTGCGTGTGTGGTGCATGTGGTGCGGTGTGGTTTGCTGGAGGGCATATCTCATTGGCCTATAATGAGTTATGCTAAAAACATCTTTCTTCATAATTCAGTGGAGACTCTTGTCTCAGTCCTCTCTCTCTCTCTCTCTGTTTTTGAGAAATGCATCCTAAAAATATGAAGTATAAATATTTCAGGCCCGGGAGGCTCAAATCTGTCATAAACTAGTCTGAGGTCAAAGAAGTGGTTTTAGCGTTACACAAACAGCACAGGTGTTGTGTCAAAGGTCACAGATGACTCTATGTTTATCTTGGTTTATGTAAGCGAATAAAGCAATACTTTCTCTGTTAGCAACATTTAAAAAGTGAAACTTAATGCTGAACTATGTAACTTGTATATTATTATATACCAGTAAGACGTCTGAGGCGGAAATGCGACCTCGCCCCTTGTGCATGGCATGGGGCTTGTCTTGAGTGTACAGGGTTTGATGAGGTCAGATCAACATATGGAATGAATTCTGTACTGGCCATATATGGAGCGTGTCTTGAGTGTACAGGGTTTGATGAGGTCAGATCAACATATGGAATGAATTCTGTACTGGCCATATATGGAGCGTGTCTTGAGTGTACAGGGTTTGATGAGGTCAGATCAACATATGGAATACATTCTGTACTGGCCATATATGGAGCGTGTCTTGAGTGTACAGGGTTTGATGAGGTTAGATCAACATATGGAATAAATTCTTTACTGGCCATATATGGAGCGTGTCTTGAGTGTACAGGGTTTGATGAGGTCAGATCAACATATGGAATAAATTCTGTACTGGCCATATATGGAGCGTGTCTTGAGTGTACAGGGTTTGATGAGGTTAGATCAACATATGGAATGTCAGAACAGGTCTGCACTAATAACTTTGGGGCAGGCCCAGTTTAAATGGACAGGTATCAGTCAAAAGGGAGACATCGAAGAGGAAGGATGGATGGATCAACATATTGTCAGAACAGGTCAGCTCCATATATGGAGATCTAAGGGTTTGAGGTGAGATGTAGAGTTGCTGGCCAATATTGATGACATCAGGGATCTCCATATATGGGCTCAATATTGATGACATCACATGATGTCACGAGGCATGACCATAATGGGGCGTGACCAACTGACATGGGATGTGACCAACTGACAGGAAATGCACGATTTCATAGTCAACTGCGACCTGTGGTCGCAATTAATAAAAACCAGTACTTGCCGCACCCAAGCCGTGCTATAGGCTACTCACGTGCTGAGTTGACAATCGTGATCGAACCCATGTGTTGTCCAAAGGCAAGAGCTATACCGACCAAGTGACACTGATGAATGATAACATCCTGTAAGAAGGGCTCAACATGAGTGATCTATTGCCAAGTATAAGCATTTAGAGGTGACTATACGCATGGCAGACCCCTGTTCATATGGCAAGTCTGTTGCGGATTGGAGCAACGGTGTGCCACTGTGGACCCTCCGTGGTCCCTGGGGGCCAAAATGGGACCCCTGGTGTGACTATTCTCGTGTCGGGGGGCTGGGGGGGGGGGGGCATCTCTTTAGGCTCACCATAACCTTTCACTAATAGTCCACTTTTTGGTTTAGGTTTTGAGGGCTTGTTCCACTGCTCCCATTTTTCACCTGGCATGATATGATGTATTATCCCCCTTCTGTCATGTGTTCTCACACCACTACACTGGACTGATGTTTTCTTCTTTTCTTCATTTATTTATTTTTATTTTTTCTGAATTCAGAAAGATAAATTACAGCTTTTTCTTTCTTTCTTGCATGGGCAAAGCAGTCAAAGGTAAGCATGGGTCAACTTAAAGTTAATTTTTCAAGGAAAGAAGAGGAGTTATCATCGCTGGACCTCGTCGCTGGACTTCAACAGGTATGTAACATAATTCAACTTAGGTCTTCAGGTAGGGATGGTAACTGAAGAATGGTTAGTATGGTTTAGCGTTAGATTATAGACTATAGTGCAGATAAGGCAGTTCAACTGAGGTAGGTGACTAACAGTCAACATCAACTTAAAGAAGGACTTTTTGGAAGTTAAGTATTTCTACTCAGTCTGTACTCGAGTAGTTTTACTCCTCCTCTGAAGGCTGTGTACTAAGGCAGGTATTTCACTCCGTTTCCATGTCCGTGTACTCTGGTCCTCTTATTTGCACGCACTAGTCTGCCACGTTAGTGCGTGCCCCGACGATGCCGCCCAACGTTGCTCGCTTGCCTCACCTCCGGAGAGAGAGTGGATCTGACAATGATTCAGAGACTTGGCAGCTGGGCACGTGAACACAGGTGCAGTGAGGGTTGGATAGGGGTATAGGTCCCTGCGACATACTGTACTAGCATCATGTCCTGGGGTTGGGGACAGAGTGGCATTCCGACACACCACCATTCCGATATGTGGCTTCCGTTTGCGGTTAGGGTTAGGGACAGGGCAACTAATGCGGTGTGTCGGAATGGCGATGCCTCGGAATGGTGATGTGTCGGAATGGCGATGTGTCCGAATTGCGGGCTTCGGAATGCCCGTGTGTGTACTTGTACATCAAGCTGCCTCATGCTACAGAAATTGGTTCCTGCCTCTATGGGCCTCGTGGTTTGGAAAGGCTTTCTTACTCTATAGTACATTATTCAAGTTCATTTAAATGTTCACATCTAAGAATTAATTCGACACTCTCTCTCATCTCAAGGGGTCCTTGGCCTGAAAACTGTTGAAGACCCCTGGAATTGTCTGTGCACAAGCCATTCACACACACGTCTTTAAAAAGAAGAGAGAAAAAGTCAACATATCCATTGATTCTTTCCGCCGTATAACACACCAGAGAAAATCCCCTCGACCTGCTTCCTCTTTTTGTATACAAACTCGGATTTCTCTCTCTTTTACTTCCAGAGTGCCTCACAAACAGGTGCGAAGACCGTTTTTTGTAAGGAAAACAGGCCTGAAAAGGAATTGTGGGCTTTTTTTCTTTTTTAATTTAGTTTCTTTTTAAAGGCCTGAAATAAGGCGTTCAGCGGAGGTAATCCTATCTTCCATGGTACTATGGCGTACACAGAATCAGGTATCGGGAGGAGGAGAGAGGTCACTTGATGTGAAAGGAGAGGAGGTTTGGAGGAAAAGAGAAGGGCTGCGAGACGGAGACGGGTAACAAGATTGTTTGGTCACGCTCGACAGAGCAGCTGTCCGCTTTATAGCTGCAAACAGACAGACTTGCTGAAAAAACAATGGGTCAGGGCCATGCAGCCCTCTGCGTCTGTGTGTGTGTGTGTGTGTGTGTGTGTGTGTGTGTGTGTGTGTGTGTGTGTGTGTGTGTGTGTGTGTGTGTGTGTGTGTGTGTGTGTGTGTGTGTGTGTGTGTGTGTGTGTGTGTGTGTGTGTGTGTGTGTGTGTGTGTGTGTGTGCGTGCGTGCGTGCGTGCGTGCGTGCGTGCGTGCGTGCGTGCGTGCGTGCGTGCGTGCGTGCGTGCGTGCGTGCGTGCGTGCGTGCGTGCGTGCGTGCGTGCGTGCGTGCGTGCGCATTTGTATCACTATACTTTTGCGGACCAAACGTGTCCGTGTCCCCACAAGTATAGTAGAATATGATAAATAGAACCATTTCTCTGGTCCTAGGAAGACAACATGTTGTTTTATGGTTGGGAAAAAGGGTGTTTAAAGATAGGTTTACAATAAAAGATTCAGGTTAGGGTTATGATTAGTATTAGACATTTATAGGTTAAATGTATGGGTTTTAATTAGAGTTGCGTGACGTGTCTCACACCGGAAAATAGCAGATCTATGAGATCAAAGGACCACGTCCCTGTTCCTCACAAGAGAAACGGTTAAAAAGAAAACAAAATCTGGTTGGGGTTAGGATAATACATTTAGAGGGTAGGATTTATATTTAGTTGTCACTACCGGTGTGCTTGGTCGGTGTGCAACGGGATTTTGGGTCGTTCGTAGCTTGCACAGCTATAGCGCATGCGCACATGCCCACTATCATCATCATCATTTTTCGACCGCCGTTGAGATCATGGATTTCACAATGCCACGCCAGACTTTCCGGTCCTTCCCCAGTTCCTGCTTACTGATGCATGTGTCCCTAGCGATGACATCAGGGAATAGGTTTTCTACCTCTGGTCTGCTTTGAGGCAGGATTCCAGAGAAGAAGGGAAGATATAACCTCATTGTCAGCTCTGTAGCAGTGGCCGGCAAACTGTGTTATTTTGGATCGGACTAGTGAAGAAACACAGGGAAGGTTGCCGTATATTAGATTAGTCGATGGGTGGCTCTTCCAAGACAGATTTTGTGCTCTCATTAGAAGGAGGGTGTAAGTGCCATCCAACCCGTTTCTCTAATTTCTTTGAACGTGTCTTTGATCGGCTCAACGGTCGTCCTAAATATTTTTACTTTTAACATCTTACTAAGCTGGGATGACCAGGCCATACCCTTCCTATAAGTCCTTTTGGGAAGAAGATATATATGAACCCAAATACTTGTAGTCATCAACCTGTTTCAGAGGAGTGTTGTTAAGTGTTTTTATAATGTGGTTATTGTTGGATTTGCATATATTTACATATTCAGTTTTCGTCTCATTGAGATAAAGATCAACACAGGCCTGCTCAAGAGACTGAAGGAGAGGCCTGGGCCGTGGCTCAGCGGTCCAGGCACCTTGGCTGGTAATCCAGTCTGGCAGTGTGCCGCGGGTTCGACTCCCGATCCCGACGGCCTTTCCCATCCCTCTCCCCATTTCCTGTCAGCCTACTGTCTGTCCCTCCATAAATAGTATAAAATAAAGGTGAAAGCCACAAAAAAACATTTAAAAAAGAGACTGAAGGAGAGCCTGAGCGTATTCCAATGATTGACTATGATTGACTAATGATTGACATGCCCACTAAGGTGCCCAGAGGGCTGCACGTATAGCAGGTAACCCATTTTGATAGTCTAGGGTGGCTCCGGGTAGAAAAGAGAGTTAAGCAATTGAAATTGGGACTGACATTTAAAATTGTAAATGCAGCTTTGCCCTCTATGCCCTCTGTACCCGCATAGCTGACAAACTACCTAAAAAAAGTGAGTGACTCCCACAGCCACAATACAAGAGGAAGCGAGAACAACAATCTCATACCACCCACTTTCAACATGG
This sequence comes from Electrona antarctica, assembly GCF_951216825.1. Lineage (NCBI taxonomy): Eukaryota > Metazoa > Chordata > Actinopteri > Myctophiformes > Myctophidae > Electrona > Electrona antarctica. The sequence goes on from NC_136809.1 coordinate 41,968,264, forward strand.
GCAAATTCTCCTTCTACAGCACTGCCACCCAAGTGTGGAATGCCCTGACTCCCTCCCTCACAAAATGCAAATCCCTGGATTCATTTAAAACAGGCCTGAAACAGACCTTTCAGCATGCCAAAGGGAGAGGAAATGATTACCCCCCTCCCCTTAGTCTAGTGACTACCCCCACCTCTTTATAACCCCTTCTTTGTTCCCCAACCTGTACATATTTTTTGTATTTTTCAGAGGGGCGCTTGCCCCTCCTATATACAGGTTTAAGTTTGTCTTTAGGTCAAACAAAAAACGGCATTGACAATGAAGAGAAATTAATGTTTGTTTCGTCACTAACACAAACATTAAATTCCATTAACAATAAAGTGAATTTAATGTTTGTTTTGACACCGTTTGTTTTACATTATCATTACATCACCTAATCATAGCAACATGAGTTAGACTTTAATATATTAGATTTAGATTAATATATTAGAGTTAGATTAATAGAGGTTAAACCTGTATGTTTATAGCTGCTCCAAGCTATACTGAATTCCCTCCTCGATGTTGTAAGATGATAAGAGCGCCCCTCACTTCACACAGGTGTGATTTTTACCTGATGATGATGATTTGATTTTGGTTGTTATGGCATGATTATGAATTGAATACCCAGGACCTGAATGGAAACAAGACCGCAAGGACTTTTTTCTGTGATCCCATTGGACGTATGTTTGACTGCACCCTGCACTGATTACATTTCTGTTTGACTGTACCCTGTACTGATTACATTTCTGCCAATAAAGTATTCAATCAATCAATCAACCGTTTCCCGAAAGCCTTAGTTGGCTACGCAGTGTGCAGCCAATTTGGCGTTATGTGCGACCTGTGGCCTAACCCAGTGCCCGGTGTCAAGTCCGTCGGATAGCCGGCACAACCAGCACAAAAGCCTCTGCCCGAGGTCTGGACCTGATCACCCCTCCATATATGGAGCTGGCCTGTTCTGACATCACAACAGTTCATATGTGGGCATGCCTGACACAGAACTGACACCACAATGATATTCTGACATCTGCATAGACTCCATAGTTTGGCATGCCTGACAAAGAACTCCATATATGGACGTAAACGGGACAGAGATGGAGCTGGCCTGTTCTGACATCACAATGCTGTTCTGACTTCACAATGATGCTCACACCTGTCCTGATCACCCCCCAACAAACAAACAAAAATCCAGCTCAAGTGGAGTTGGGACTCAGTCTTTGTCAAAGCGCTTTTTAATATTTTTTCTAAAACAACACACAGACGTAGAGGGTGGTCAATAGCACCGATTAATGAAAAAAAAATAAACGATCAGAAAACAAGTTAGGTGGTTTGTTCCTGACAGTAACAAATTATAACATAATTATCCACATGCGTTTGATCAGGTTTTAATTACTTTGGAGCAGTGCTTAATTTGCACATTATACGTAGGTGCACTAAGATCTTTTTCTAGCAGCGAATAATAATGTGTTTAAAATTGTGGCGTTTTACAAACTTAACTCGGTTTAATTTCATCCACAGCCCTTATCCATTGCAGGAAGAGATATTGAGGGGAAAATGTCTAATAAATGGCATGAAAATAATGAAGCATTAACGGGATGTTTATGAACACCTATTTGTGTGGCATACATGGATCATTATGATCCTTTAACTCTAGGGTGATTCACACAGTCCTAATTGTAGTGCGTGTGTGTGTGTGTGTGTGTGTGTGTGTGTGTGTGTGTGTGTGTGTGTGTGTGTGTGTGTGTGTGTGTGTGTGTGTGTGTGTGTGTGTGTGTGTGTGTGTGTGTGTGTGTGTGTGTGTGTGTGTGTGTGTGTGTGCGTGCGTGCGTGCGTGTGTGTGCGTGCATACAGTTGCAGTGAGAGCTAAAGTTTAGTTTGCAGGTAATTCATATAAGTCAACGGAATGTCCTCCAGTGTTGTAATTAAAGTTTTTGTGTGCGCGCTTGAGCGTATGTGTGCGGCCTTGGCGTTGCGCTAATGAATTTCCGCGACGCTCCCACTTTTCATTCAGAAAGCGATTCATATAATTACCCCAAGCACAGTGTAATTTCCTACTTCCATCCCTCTCTCTCTCTCTCTCTCTCTCTCTCTCTCTCTCTCAATTCAGTCTTTTGAAAGAAAGTTCAGGGCCTCTTCTCTTAACCACTTTGAACTTTGAACCACTATTCAAAATTGCAGACACATTGTGAGCTTGTATACTCAACCCTTTGTGGATCAGGACCCACATCTTTAGTTTGTGTTTACATGGTATCTATTTACTTCCATTCATGAGAGCTCTCCAAATGGGAGAAATCTTCCACCAGCACAAGGTCACAGTCGGTGTGATGAACAATCAACAGCAGGATCAAGGACTCAGACTCAGCTATACGTGACAAAAAAGTGCACATGCACAATCAATCGTCTATGTTGGGTGGAAACCTCATTCGTCCAAAACTGTTACTTTTCAAGATTCAAATGAACAAAATAGCAGTTTGAATAGCTAAAAAACGTGAGCTTGTAGATCTGCAATCTCTGATAATTTTGTGTAGTATGATAATTGATCAAGTCTGGCATTTGTTTACAAACACGTACTGTCTGTGTGTGCGTGCGTGCGGCTGGTTGACAGTTTATTTAATATGTTTTCATTCTCTACACCCATGTGGCTGCATGAAGATATTACTCCTAAACTGGACAGAACTGACTGTATGAAAATTAATCCCAATTAATCTCTTATATGAAAGACTGTAATGCTGGGTATATAATGTATGGGGGTAACCTGTTGACTGACTGCCCATGAGTTCAGCTGACACACAAACGGTGTTTGATCAGTGTAAAAAGAAGTACTAATAATATTGCCTCTGATATGTAGTGTAGAATTACTAAGTAATACCTTCAGTGAAAGCTTTTTGCACAATATCATAAAACAGAAAATACACTATAGTATTGAGCCCTAAGGGACTCCGGTCAACCATACTGGGTTTTAAGTGGTTAACACTGCTCCACACGTCTGCCATCGTGCACTCACAAAGTGTCTGAACACTGTCTGTGCTGCAGTGACTGATGGAGAGGCCAGACCGTGTCAGCCTCCTCCACCCAGCCCTCTGCACCGTGTCAGCCTCCTCCACCCAGCCCTCTGCACCGCACCGCCTCTGACCAGGCCGTGTCAGCCTCCTCCACCCAGCCCTCTGCACCGCACCGCCTCTGACCAGGCCGTGTCAGCCTCCTCCACCCAGCCCTCTGCACCGTGTCAGCCTCCTCCACCCAGCCCTCTGCACCGTGTCAGCCTCCTCCACCCAGCCCTCTGCACCGCACCGCCTCTGGGAATTACATGATGGCACCAGTGGTGGGAAAAAGTAGGCCTACTCATTTTTTACTGAAGTAAAAGTACAGTATCAATACTCCCATATCGAAATACTCTGTTACAAGTCCGGTGTGCAAAAGTATCGGCATCAAAAAGTACTAAAGTACACATTATGCAGAATGTCGTGTTTAACATCTTTTATTATATTAGTCACACAATTCCATTGAAATATCTTCCTTTCAAATAAAAATAAGAGTTTGGTAGGGCTTAGCAAATAGAGAGGCTTAACATATGAAATGCAGAATAAGGCAGACGTATATTCTTGGAGGTATGGTATTGGTATTCTATGGAAGAGAGTAGTTGATTCTGACCGCTTCATGATCTTTACCCTGACTGTTTTTATCATGTAAGCACAGCCTCACTTGCACTTACTGTACACACACATACAGTACACAGGGCGCAAAGGTCACACAGCCGCCCCATTTTGCAAGCTCTGAGCACTTGAAAAGTACTTTTTATTCGAGTTTTCCCCCCTTTCTTTGTTTCATTGTTTTTGTTCTTTATATTATTTTAAAAGTGTCTTATGTGTATGATTAAGTTAGAAAATTGAGTATGTACACAGAATGCCACAGATGAATAACAGTCTAAGTCCACACTATTGATCCATAATGTATAAATGATAGATAAGGGGTCAGGACAACGAGGCCTTTTCGTGGAGGGGTCAGTCTGAAATTTGGACTTTTTCGTCTGTGGTACTCATATGTTGTTTATGTTTATTTGCAAAATAACTATTATATATATATATATGTGTGTAGTGGTGAAGTGGTTAGCCAAGTTGTGTAAGTTGTGTAGTAATAATCAAAATCTACGTGATGATTTTGCTCTCTTGGTGGCCTTTTGCATGGTGGTCCTTACTGCAGTAATTAGAAAGCAGCAGGATACTCCCTGATGAGGGAGGACCGTGGACTCGTGGAGCATTCTTTCCAACCATGATGCAGCAAACCACTTCAGTCAGTGTGCACACATCCTCTCCATCTAGTGGTCATCACATTAGCAATCAAGGCTAAGTTGCATTACTGTAAATGCAATGACAATACTGCTGTCATACAAATCAATATGAGATTTTTCAGATTACACACATTCCAGTGGAGGAATTTGTCCTTTCAAGGAATCAGTCTGAGACATGGCAGTGGTTCTCAACCAGTGGTCCGGGGACCACCAGTCCGGGGACCACCAGTGGTCCTTGAGGGGGTTCCAGGTGGTCCCCATGCAGCTAAATGATGGAATGTTGGTAAACAAATGGGCCCTTATAGATCTTTAACTCTTGAGAGTGTAAAATGAAACCAAATGGACCCATAAGGGTCTGCATTACTTAATTTACAAGAAGTCTACACAGAGAATGTAGAAGAATTGTTATTTTGATCAACGTTTGCCTGTTGTCTCTCCTATGGAACCAATATCAATACAGCATGGAATTGTGGACAAAATCTTGAGGCTAATTGAGAGGCTAAATCTCCATCCGTGGCTCAAATGCAGAATAAATAATGTGCCTTGATATGAAAAAACCACTGCACTATGGGCGACGGGCATCCTTATTCCATTCATACTTTTCTTCATCCAAACGCCTGTGTCGCTCAAGGAACAGGGAAACCTCCGACCGACCCTACTTCCCCTCCACTACATATCAGATCCACATATTGTATACTTTTACTCCACTACAATAATTTGACAGCTTTATAGTTACTACTTTGTAGATTTGGATTAGTATTTCAAACCATACATTACCCACTTCAGGACAAAAAGTGATTTTGGGTGTCCTGTCCCTTTAAATGTAAAACAAAAAGTTTTTTGTTAAAAGGTTAAATCACTATATTCTGATAGTAACTATTGCTATAGAGTGTTTGTTCAGTAACATGGGTCTCTCCAAATGTCCGCTAATCTGGAGAAAGTAGCCATTTATCAGTTTATGTTTAATAGTGTTACAGTTTCAAATGTGTCCGCTCATTTCTTTGTGTCATCAATTACAATTCCACTTGTTTAATCTGTATCCTGACTGCGTTCTCTATCCGGATTGGATACAATTAGTATCCCAAGGAGACTCCTGACAAACACTCTATAGCAATGAGTGCTATCACAACATAGAGCTTTTTAACACACACACACAAAGAAAATCACTTACACTACCTTTAAGGCTATTAATAATATGTGGACAAATAGCCATATGCATCTAGCCTTGTACTGATACTACAGTAGTTTGTCTATATACTGTATATCTAGCCTATGTCTGCGAATCTGACTGCACCCCCAAAAATGTAGCCTATATATATATATTTTATCGTCACATAATTCAATGTGTTTGTTTACGTGTGCTCACGGGCACTCGGTGTAGTGGCCAGCGGTCAGTCGAGTGCACACCCAGGGAGGGAGGGAGAAGCCCCCAGAAGAATGACAACGGAGCTTTGAACTGTCTGCGTTGTGGTATCGTGTGCACTGTGTGCTATATGGTGTGCACTGTGCACACATTGCAACCCAAATCACAGGGCTGACAACAGATAATCTAAATCATTGCAGCCTTAGCCTCTGCATCAAAGAAGAAGAAAACGCTGGACTCGTCCTACTACAATTTACAATTTACAATTTAGGCATTTAGCAGACGCTCTTAATCCAGAGCGATTTACATTAAGCAATAACAAAAGCATGGCATACATCACATATATAACATCTGTATACATCACTACTGTACTTCTCCCCCTATAGTCTTTGAAATTGATATATGTTTTTAAGTTATAGATTTGGAAGCCTATTAATCACATGGGAATAGGCTATGTGATCAAAATAATTTCGGATGCAAGATCTCTTATAATAGCCTTACATGAAGAAATGTGGCCATTGTTCTCTTGTAATAAACATATCTATGCAGCCTATAATATGCATAGTTAGACAATGATGTTTTGATGGTGTGTTAATTATAATTCCACTGTCCCCATGTTCTGTACATGTCAACAGCCCCCCTCTTACGTAATTAAAATGCCATGTTGGAGTGGACACAGACTGGACACATGTCTCGTGTGCACAACTCTTTCAATCATTAATCTGCGACTCATGGGAAAAACACATGAGACAGCCACCTTTTGCACCCGGTTCAGTTTCGCCCCGGACGCTATAAAAGCTGCTTTGCAATGTGACCGACTGTCATCACAACTAACAACACAGTCTCAACCGAGAGAGAACACTAGTTACAGAAGACAAAAGAGCTTTGAAAGAACGCTGCCGAAATGGACAAGTGCGACTGCAACACATGTGAGGGTTTATTGTTTTATCGCTCTTGAATTGTAGCCTATTGGCTTTACATTGCTTGAAATAACCTGTTGTTGTTAATGTGACTTGTAGCTGGAACCTGTAAATGCAGCGCTGGAGCCTGCTCCTGCCCTGGCTGCAACTGTGCCAAGAAAAGTAAGTCTTTACCTCACACGTTTACACGTTCACAACAAGTCTGAGATGAGATTTCTACATCCAACCGCTGTGTTTAGCTTTGTATCTTTTTGTTTGTTCTTGGTTTGAAACCGTGCATTTCATGATTAGTTCGGTGCTACCCATCCACTAACTAGCCTATTCTGATTTCTCTCCCCCCCCCCCGCAGACACCGGCGGCTGCTGTTCTAAGTAAGGACGACCTGGGTCGGGACCAAGCCTGGTCATGGTGTGTGAAGACGAGGAATGGATGTGCATCATCACTAGCAACTACCTCCTCCTGAGAGAAGATGTTTAACCCTCATAGTTCAAGTTGGCAGTTGAGCTACCGAGTGATTTTAAAGAATATTGCAGTTACAACCATTTGTGTGTTTCTGTACTTCACGTAAATGTGATTAATAAAAATGCATTCTTGGAAAAGCTGAATGACTCAATAATTATGGTAACTATTAACTACCCAAATGGGCTGTCTGTTTTGAATTTGATTTGACAACCTAATTAAGAAAGTAATACTGTAAAAACATACATTAGCCTACTTCCCAATAAATGTATTCTAGTGTAGTTCCTAAATCCTCAGTAGTATTGGTGTGCATCTGGGCCGTGTACTATAAATTGTGTGTGCGTAGGTGCACGTGTGTGTGTGTCTTTTCAACTGTCGGACAAATATCAATGTAAGGGGTTGTTGGCATGAAAATGTTTTAAAACCACTTCTCTGATCTCAATTCAATGTCTACTTGTGCATAATAGCAAAAGTAACTAACTAAAGTTATTAGTTATCATATAATTGTAGTGTAGTATAAAATACAATATTTCAGGTTCATTTATTTGTTTGTCCCCGAAGGGCGATTTGGTTTACAGCAAAGCATAACAGGCAGACACATGAATCACATAAAACACAGTAAAAAGAGCATGGTACACATATAAAATAAAATAAACAGTTCCAGGTTTCAGTGTAGCAAAGGAAATTCATAACGGCGACAAAGTTACCTCCTCCTCCTATCGTCATTTAAGGCCTGGATAGAGGGGGGAACCCAGTGTACTCTCTGCTGCCCCATCTGGCGGAGTCAGGTTAACTAGACACAGGCACGAAGGAGAATTTATACCTGTTACTTTTGGCCCCTGGAACCTTTAGGCGAAGGCCGGAAGGAAGCAGCCTGTACTCATATTTGTCTCTTGAAGTACAAGTATGGACAATTGGAAATACAATAGTAAAGTAAAAACAAATATATATCTGAATTGTAGGCTACTTGAGTACAGTACTTGAATATATGTAATTAGTTACTTTACAACACTGCATGTCACTGCCATAGTGCCATCCAAACATTATTAGCCCACGCCATGATCAACTATAGTTAAAAGTGGTGGAAAGAAACAAAGTACAAATCTAGGCTATTTGTACGTACTTTACTTATGTAAATTCCAATTTCCAATACTTTTACTTGTACTCCACTACATCTCAAATCCAAATATTGTACGATTGATTGATTGATTGATTGAAATATTTATTAACAGTTTGCAGAATTACAGTACATTTCAAGCACAAACTCAATACAAAGACTGTTAACTGTGAGTGGACGACCCAATTAAGCATTACACTTGTTTACAAGAGGTTCCACCATGTTCAATTCATCAAAGCATTTAGAGACGTACAAATAGACACTTCTATATAGTCAAAGAACAGAACAGGAATTAATCATAAAGGAGGTAAAAAGGGAAAATAAACATATACAGTGAGGGGAAAAGGGGGGTGGGGGGTGGGGGGGATTCAGATTTGACGGGGGCCAGTTTCGAATTGCAGCCGTCCGTAGGTGCCCTTTGAGAGCGGTTTTGAAGGAGTCAAGGGATTCGCATGTCTTAATGACTGTTGGTAGGGCGTTCCACATTTTGGTGGCTTAGGAGCGAAAAGAATACGTTTAATCCTCTACATTGATTTGAAAACATTCGTTACTATACTTTGTAGATTTGAATTATTATTACAAAACCATATATTAACCACTTCAGCTTCAGTTATAGGCTATTCTGCACAGAGAAAGAGAGAGAGAGAGAGAGAGAGATGAACGCTATTCTTATTATATTCTTATTTATATTTGAAAATATGGTTGAATATTTAACCCCGAAATGTAGTGATAGATCGATCGATAGATAGATAGATATAGATAGATAGATAGATGGATGGATGGATGGATGGATGGATGGATGGATGGATGGGTGGGTGGATGGATGGATGGATGGATGGATGGATGGATAGATAGATAGCGTGCATAATGCATGCAAAAACATAGTTGGTCTTATGGCCCAAAACTGCATGGAATTAGCATAAATTTGGCATGTCTGGATGAATGTCATGGTCACCACGGCCTCAGCCCCTCCCTAATTGCCCATGATTTGCCTCTATTGTGTCCTGCTGATAGAACACTGATTGCCCTGAGTGCCATCACCTGTGGGGATCAGCTGAGCCTGGTTGGGTGACGAGCTGCAGTGACTAAACTCTACCCTTAATTGTGTTTGAGGTTCTATGTTCTGTAATCTGTACATTCACCGACACCAAGTAAAGTCAAGTTTCTCCTGCCTTTGTTTGAGTTTTTAGTTAAGTTGCTGTACCAGCTCCTGGCTGGGAGGCACCCATTTCCATTGACATATTGAGGAGACCGGTCAAGGGACCATTTGGAAAAGTGTGATGGCCAATTTTGAAATGTATGTTAGCCTCACAATTCAAAAGTTTATTGCAACGTTTTTGGAAGGAAGTCAGCAGTCCCTGGAGGAGCTACAGCAGTTGTATCCTGAGGAGTTCAACATCGTCCGCCCTTGATTATGGATGGATTACAACGTGTTTGAAGACATCAAAGGTCATTATTGTAATGTTTGCTGAATGGATTTTCATTGATTGTGTGTCCTATTTTGTCTGCTAGCTGCTATGGGTGCTATCGCTTAATTTGGAATTTGTTTGAAACTAGCTGTCGTTGCAACAGCTATAGTTTGCAGGTGTGTGTGTGTGTGTTTGCGTGCGTGCGTTCGTGCGTGCGTGCGTGCGTGCGCCCGGCAATGTGCTCACTTCAACACAGTGCGGTGTAGTAGGCTGCCTGGGAGATTGTTGTAATTTAGCCTACGATTGTTTTATGGTCGTTTATATTTGGGAATGTGTTATTGGTACAGTACTGTATGTCATGTAAGAGCTGCTTCTGGCCCTCCCGTTTGTGTGCCAACTGCCAGAGCTGGCGAGAATTTATGGGAACTCGGATTACGTAGCACAGCAGCATTGGTTTGATTTTTTTGATTTTTTTTTTAAATGAAGTCAGGCGGTCAACGGGACCCATTTGGTGCCATGCCTAGCCAGTAATTAATTCCTGCATGCCATTGTCGCATGCGTAGGTTAAGGGAGAGACAAAAACATGCATTGCTTTCTCCTCCATATTGGCATCCTGCAGAGCCGCACGCCACCCCAGTTGCACTGTAGCCTACCTCATGTAAAGTGCATTACAGAGAGAGAGACTGGCTGGGTCAGGACACTGTAGCCTTTTATACAACCCCCAGACTGTGTGTGTGTGTGTGTGTGTGTGTGTGTGTGTGTGTGTGTGTGTGTGTGTGTGTGTGTGTGTGTGTGTGTGTGTGTGTGTGTGTGTGTGTGTGTGTGCGCGTGTGTGTGTGTATGCGTATGTGCATGCTATACGTTTTCATTGATTTTAGTCCTTAATAGAAGGTGTGAAAGTGGCTACAAGTTCCGGAACTGTAAGTGTAACCCCAATCTTCTCCTCATATTGTTTTGCTCATTCATGTATCCCTGAATACATGCATTCAATGTTATGCCTGTATAATACACGTAGGCCTGTATGGTGTAGATTAGAAAATGATATATTCAAATCAAATGGTGTGTGTACCACAGAACAACTAATATTGACCCAGAACTTCAATATCAATCTCAACAATTAGGCTACTTTTCTTTAAAACTGGATATATATTACAAATGTGTTAAAAAAAAAGAAAAGAAAAAAAAGCTTCAGTATGAATATTAAAATCAACCTCAACAGTCCCTTTTATGCCTATACAATATGGATATCCCTGATGTCATCAGAATCGGTTGGATCTGTGGTTCTGGACAACTGGTGCCCAATTAACCAAAGGGGCATTTCTGACACATCATACCCATATAAGGACATATCGGTTAGATGATTTGGATCAAACACTTTTGATCCAAATAAGTTAAATAACTTTTTCCACCCCCTAATCATCTGGTGAGGGTTAATGCCAACAGCTGAATCCAAATTAATTATTAATGATAAATGCTCTGTCTGTCTGTCTGTCATCACAAAGTGACACATTGTGAGCTTGTAGATCTGCTATTTTGCCAAAATGCCAAGTATGACAAAATTGCCAAATTGCTAAAGTATATATATTGAAGTGGCTTTGTAAAATGTACAACGTAACTATAGTAACTAGTTTTCAAATTGGCCTAATTGTATTGGAGATAAAGTCCAATATTTGCCTTTGAGATGTAATGGAGTAGAAGTAAGATTATTGACAATTGTACTTACCTAACATTTATTCAAGTAGGCCTACAGTACTTGAGTAAGGTACCGGTACTTTCACCACAGACAGACAGACAGACAGACAGACAGACAGACAGACAGACAGACAGGTGCATCCAGTGGGATGCAGAGAGGCCTATAGGAGGTTTAAATCCAATAGAGAGACAATCAGTGCATCCTAACACGACATGATGGCTTCTAAAGCAAGATTAATGACTGACAAATGACTGGCTAATGTCTGACACACACACATGCATGTGCGCACAGGCACAAGCACACACGTACATGCACACGCACGTGCGCACACACACTCGCAAACAGAAAGATTGAAAGATTGAGAGAGGGTGGAAAATGGAAGGATAGAGAGGAAGGCAGTGGGAGGGGCGAGAGAGAGAGAGAGAGATGCATGCAGAAAAACAGCTTGTCAGAGAAGAGCTATGGCGCCGCCCCTGTGTTTTTAATGTGTCATGACGTAGTGCATTGGAAAGCATGGACATGAATGATTTTAGTCTGTCTTTCTAAAAGTGACAATGGAGAGGTATTTGTCAAGCTTATTTTTGGGGTCTTTCGTCCTTGTTTTAATGTTTTTGTTCAAACAGAGTGGTTAGTGTCAGTATTATTCCGGTCAGACCTCATGTCAAGTCTCTTATCTGAAAAGTTCCAAACATCTTTTTAATGGATGCACTTGAGCATGTTGAATATGAATTGTAGAAAGTGGTTGTGCTGGCAAGAAGTTATTTTATTTTCATTATACAGTAACTGATGCACGCACGCACGCACGCACGCACGCACGCACGCACGCACGCACGCACGCACGCACGCACGCACGCACGCACACACACACACACGTGTCTGTCTGTTACAGTTGTATCAATACTTCATGCGACACCTCTCATAAATCACTAACACACACACACACACACACACACACACACACACACACACACACACACACTGTGTGTGTGACTATACTTGCAAGGGCCAAATGTCCCCACAAGTATAGTATAATTTCAGTGTAGACAATTTCCCTGGTCCGAATAGAAATGGTTGTTTTACAGTTACAAACAAAATAAGGGAGTTAGGCCTCATGATTAGGAAAAGATGTATTGGGATTATGGTAAGGATTTATTCGAAATGTAACTAGATTAAACCGTTTTTGTAGGATAGTTTTAGAGGTTGGGTCTAGAATTATGACTGATTAGTTGCTGTACTTCAGTGTCGTGCATCGAAAATAGACTATTTTCTGATTTAACATGGGGTTAAACATGCATTACAAACGACCTTTTTAATAGCATAAAATTGCTTGTGTGGGTGTCTACCATCCACTGAGGAATTCATACAGGCCAGGGACCTTCCGACACAGACGTGATTATACAGTACATACCTATTGACAAATACAGGACTAATACAGTGCACACAGCAGGTTCCTAATGGAGAGAGTTAACATGATGGTTGGAGGGTCAGCACTTTGTGTTGCATGTGTATGTGTAACAGAGAAGAGAAGTACAGGTGCATTTCCAGTGACTAGAGATTAAGGCTATCATAGATACAAAGGCACATGTCAGACTCTTTAAATAATCTATGATAGTCTTGATCCAAGGCTAGACCCATATACAGTATGAGTGAGAGAGAGAGAGAGAGAGAGAGAGGCTGCTAAGCAAAGATAATGTGCCTCTCATGGCGTAATGTCCCTACAGAGATCCTGTTGTCAATGATCACTTATTACGCCTTGTCCCCAGAGAAATTAACCAAAGTCATCACACACACACACACACACACACACACACACACACACACACACACACACACACCGCTCAGAGAGAGAGAGAGAGAGAGAGAGAGGGAGAGATATCAAGGAGCAAATTATCAAGTCTCTCCAGATTGAGCGTGCGTGCGTGCGTGCGTGCGTGCGTGCGTGCGTGCGTGTGTACACGCGCGCCCGGAGGACATGGTGCAGCTTGTCACTGACTTAAAGATGATAGTCTCCATTATGAACACTGCTGGCCTGTCAGCTATCTGCTGTGTGTAGAACAATGTGTAACATACTCTGTTTATGTGTGTACTGTACTTGTAATTCACACTGTTTATGTGTGTGATGCAGTGATGCAAATAGGCTGCACCCTGCACTCTTAGTTCTTAGACTAACTCAATGGAGAGGACGCTATCATGTCATCCTCCGGGGGTCCTGGGATGCAATACTGTATTCAGTACTGTAAGCTACTCTAACGTCGTTGAAGTACAGTAGGACTCATATAATGTCCCTGGGACCCATCTAAAAGACCACCCCTGGGTCCCGGGAACCCATTACATTGAAAACCTATTTACATCATCTTAAGGTACTTGTGACACACACTGTGTATGTGTGTAATGTACATTTTGTTTAAAATAGTTTTAAGTATAAAATAATTATGGTGAAAGTGGTTAAACTGAATGTGATGCTGTATTAACACATTTTCCCTTGGGGTCCACACACAGACCCCATTTTGAGAATCATTTCACTGCACTGCACAGTAAGCATTTATATAGTGTCTTACTGTCTTTTATCATTCACAACTATGGTGGAAGAAACCATGCAAGTCACCAACCTGCTCATCAGGAGCAGTTAGGGGTTCAGTGTCTTGCTTAAGGGCACTTTGACACTAACCCTTAGGGGAGCAGGGGGATCAAACCAGAAACCTTATGTTTCCCATTGGTTGCCGCTAGGGGTGGGACGATATGGGTACCTCACGATGCGATATCTGTGGCGACCCTCGATAATGATATCACGATATTGCGATATTGCAAGAGATTTCATCAATGATATATCACAATATCTGTAACTGAAAATGAAAAAAATTACCATAAAATGTTTAAAAACGTTTTTTTTTGTGTCACAAACTAGCCATTAAGTACATGAATCTTGCCTCTTCCAAACGGTAAAACACTGACTACAACTTTGCAACTTGTCCGCAACTTATCTGTCCACAACAATGGGTAGCCTATTGCTAGTAGTACTAACTAATCAATATCACGATATTGGGAGGACGATACAATATATATATATATATATATATATATATATATATATATTTATATCGCGGGAGGAAGTACCACAATATCGATATATTGGCACACCACTAGTGGCTGCTCTCACTCCTGAGTCACCACCGACTGCAGGTCTGACGACCATTATTACAAAACAATTCACACACATCCCCTGGAAATGACTGTTGCTATTGAAATTAGAGGTGCACGCTTATGAAAGTATGACCGATATCCGATTATTTGCAGGGTCATGTCTGCTGATACCGATTCTGAACGATTGCGATATTATACGGATTATGCTGCCTTCAAACATACACCATACACAAAACAAAAGCGATATTTTGTAGAAATCCTACAAATAGGATAATGTATATTATAAACTTACAATGCCTTGTGATGTGATCTTCTGTTTTGTTGCATTAATGAAAATCTTTGAACATTCTGGAATAATTTGGAGAAGTGGGGCTAAACCCCAGCCCAGACTGTATACACACACACACACACACACTCGGACAATGACCATGCCGGTGATTTGACCCAATTTCTCTGAGGATTAAAAAGTGTAAGTGCTTTGTATTCTGACAAGAGTTCATGTATGTACTGTGTGTGCGTATGTGTGCGCGTGCGTGCGACCGTGCGTCTAAAGTTTTTTCTTCAACACTTGGCACACCTTTACTTGCTTAGCAGAGTGGAACTGAGCCCTACGCACGCACGCACACACACGCGCGATCTCGGTGGTGCCCCCGGTGGGAGAGGGGTCTGCTCCACACCATTAGTCCAGGGTTGGGTGAGCGATGCTGGGGGAGGAGCCTCCTAGGATTCTACCACCTCCCATGATCCTCTGGGAGTCCAACCATGGAGAAGAGGAGAGGCTGGGGGCCTCCTCTATGCAGGCTGTCACCTGCCTGGGAGGACAGGAGAGGACAGGAGAGGAGAGGACAGAGGAGAGAACAGGAGAGGAGAGGACAGGGGAGGAGAGGACAGGGGAGGGGAGGAGAGGACAGGAGAGGACAGGGGAGGAGAGGACAGGAGAGGAGAGGACAGGACAGGACAGGACAGGACAGGACAGGACAGGACAGGACAGGACAGGAGAGGAGAGGACAGGACAGGACAGGACAGGAGAGGAGAGGAGAGGAGAGGACAGGAGAGGACAGGAGAGGAGAGGAGAGGGGATGAGAGGAGAGAACAGGGGATGAGAGGAGAGGAGAGGAGAGGACAGGAGAGGAGAGGAGAGGAGAGGAGAGGAGAGGGGAGGGGAGGGGAGGACAGGGGAGGAGAGGAGAGGAGAGGAGAGGAGAGGAGAGGAGAGGACAGGACAGGACAGGAGAGGACAGGACAGGGGAGGACAGGGGAGGAGAGGACAGGACAGGACAGGACAGGACAGGACAGGACAGGACAGGAGAGGAGAGAACAGGGGAGGACAGGAGAGGAGAGGAGAGGACAGGACAGGGGAGGAGAGGAGAGGACAGGGGAGGAGAGGAGAGGAGAGGAGAGGAGAGGAGAGGAGAGGACAGGACAGGACAGGACAGGACAGGACAGGACAGGACAGGACAGGAGAGGAGAGGAGAGGAGAGAACAGGAGAGGAGAGAACAGGAGAGGAGAGGACAGGGGAGGGGAGGGGAGGACAGGACAGGACAGGACAGGACAGGACAGGACAGGAGAGGAGAGGAGAGGAGAGGACAGTACAGGAGAGGACAGGGGAGGAGAGGACAGGGGAGGAGAGGAGAGGACAGGAGAGGACAGGGGAGGAGAGGAGAGGAGAGGAGAGGAGAGGACAGGGGAGGAGAGGAGAGGAGAGGACAGGAGAGGACGGGAGGAGAGGAGAGGACAGGACAGGAGAGGAGAGGAGAGGACAGAGGAGAGAACAGGAGAGGAGAGGACAGAGGAGAGAACATGAGAGGAGAGGACAGGGGAGGAGAGGACAGGAGAGGAGAGGACAGGGGAGGAGAGGACAGAGGAGAGGGCAGGGCAGGGCAGCAGTGTTAATTTTGTTGACTAAGACTAAAAAAATGTTTTTTGATATTTAGTAGTCTAAGACTAACAATTTCAGAAGACTAAATAGGACTAAGACTAAATGTTATTCAAAAGACTAAGACAAAATGTTTTCTTGCAAAATTAACATTGCATTACCGGTAAGTCTAAGACTAAAAGACTAAACAACAAAGATTGTATAGTCGACTAAGGCTAGACTATTACTAAACAATACTAAAAGACTAAATGGGACAAACACTATAAGACTAAACCAAAATCTGCAGGGGAGGAGAGGAGAGAAGGGGACAAAGAGGGAGGGGAAAGGTTGGGAGATATTATTCTTATTCTTATCAGTCATACAAGTGGAAGGAATAATAATAATAATAATAATAATAATAATACAGATCATTACAATCTACGCATTTCCAACAGAACAGCTATAGAGTTTACAGACTGCTCAGAGATGACAGCAGGCTGCAGAGAGTGACCTGTCACCCACATCACACAAGATGAGAAGCAGATACATGCAGTTTTATGACCCACAATCTGCTATTTATATGACCAAAGATATGAATCACATTGATGATGCATTTATACGCCGAAGTATGGCTCCAAGCTACTTTTTACAAGAGGAAATAGAGTGAGTTTGGTGGATGATGGACACACTCCAGTACAATTAGTTGGCAGCCTTAGTTACTAGTTACTTTGCAGATTTAAATAATTAATACAAAACAGACACTCTTTATCCAGAGTGACTTGGAATGAGCAACACATCAAATGCAGAGAGACAGTGTGGTGCCTCGGTAATCTAGGGAAACCTAGAATATTGTTTAGAATTAGTATACACAATATAATAGAAATTATAATAATATTAATAATCTGTACATTGGTTAACAAATTAACCTGGCATCTGTCTAAAATAACATGTAATCTATATTCCAGTTTAATCTGCTCAGCAACAAAGTCAAATTTGTAAACAGGATCTGTATTAAGTGACTTACCGACTTGGGCCTTTTCTTAATCTATTATTATTATTATTATATATTTTTTAAGAATAATAATGGCTTAAATCTTGTTTTTGAAGCAGGCAACATAGAATGGCCTGATCTTTTCAATATAGGGGATTTTACCAGAGGTGTCACGAAGAGCTGATTTAGAGAAAAAAAATAAAAAATTAAGAAGTTGACAATATTTTACTGTAGCCTATACTTTTCAGAGACTAAACATTCCTGTGCTCGGCTTCGCTTCTCCATTCAGAAGTGTGAGTGTTGCTGTGCAAGATGGAAAGTCGTCTCTGTAAAACTGCTTTGTGGTGGCTGCGTGCCAGTGGTGAAAAGTAACCAAGTACAGTACATTTACTCAAGTACTGTACTTAAGTACAAATGTGAGGCATTTTATAGGCTACTTTACTGGAGTATTACCAATGTTCAATATCTTTACTTCTACTCCACTACATCTCAGATACAAATGTATATATATATATATTTTTTAACTTCTACTCCACTACATCTCAGAGACAAATGTATATATATATATATATATTTTTTTTTTACTCCACTGCAATTATTTACTAGTTTAATACTTACATTTTGAATATTATTTCAAAACATGCATTAGCCACTTCAGCTTCAGCTATTTGAAAATAGCAGATGATAGATCACTGTGTGTTGGGGACACTTTGTGAGCTTGTAGATGCTATTTTCAAAAGATTGTTATACATTTGAAAACGTGTGAATGAATAGGGACTGTCTGCGTAATGAATACTTTTACCTTTGGTACTTAGATAGGCTATTGTGATATGTAGTACTTTAACTGGGGTACATTTTGAATGCAGGCCTTGTACTTGTAGATACTATTGTGGTATTGATGCTTTTGTGCAAGAGGGAAAGTCATCTCTGTAAAACTATAGCCCTGCTCTGTGACGGCTGTGTGTCCTTGGTCTTTGTACTGCCACGTATAAAACACACAGTCCTATAGCTGGCCATGTTTGTTTCTGTTGGCTTGCCAGCACAGCCACCCCACGGCCAGCTCATTATACAAACATACATCGGTTGAAATGCTAATCCTCACAGTCGTGTGGAAACCTTGTATGCATTAAAAACTGTTACTTTGCCCTATAATCCGGCAGCCGACAGGCTTCTTTTGTTTAAAGTGGGACATTTTATAGTCTTTTATATTGGCCTAAAATATTGTCTATATACAATCATGAATGCACTTGCTGACCGGCTGTCTGTATTGAGCAATTTGTTTTATAGGGATTTATACGTGATCCTACAAGGCAAGATTTTCTAAATTTCATTATGCATTAGCATGCATGTGACATGTCAAACTAGGGGTTTTTCATGATTCTGAATCCATCCCAAGCATTAGTTTTGCACAAAAAACACTCCTTGGGCTAAAAATGTCCATAGCCACTTGCCCAAATGTGCCCAAAATGTGCTGACCTTTTAGCCCAAGGAGGGTTTTTTGTGCAAAACTAATGCTTGGAATGGATTCAGAATCATGAAAACCCCCTAGTTTGACATGTCACATGCTACTTAAATACAATTTTGACATTATTGCCTTATATAGGATGTTAATGGTAGGATCACATACAAACCCTTGTAAAAAAATTGCTCAATGTTGACAGCCGGTCAGCAAGTGGATTCATGAATGTATGTATATAGACAATATTTTAGGCCAATACAAAAATTACCACTAGTTACCACCAAACGCTTGGTTGGGACCCATTTGTGGCTTGAGAAAATACAAATCTAAATGTTCATAAGAAAACACAACAAAGTAGTGGTCTTGAGCTATAACATTTGGGAACCACTGGCCTAGTTCACCCACAAAATGACTTACTTTCTACCAATTACACACCCCACGAAGGCCTGAATTCATGCATTTTGTTTTTGTCACATTCATGAGTGTGAGGTACTGAGCAGGCTCCCGGTCGAAATGGTTGAGAAATGACAGTTACCATGTGGGGGTCCGCAGGTGGGCCCTGTACTGTACTGTACTGTACTGTACTGTACTGTACTGTACTGTACTGTACTGTACTGTACTGTACTGTACTGTACTGTACTGTACTGTACTGTACTGTAAACACCCCAAATCATTATACAGTTAGTGTGTGTGTGTGTGTGTGTGTGTGTGTGTGTGTGTGTGTGTGTGTGTGTGTGTGTGTGTGTGTGTGTGTGTGTGTGTGTGTGTGTGTGTGTGTGTGTGTGTGTGTGTGTGTGTGTGTGTGTGTGTGTGTGTGTGTGTGTGTGTGCGCACAACAGTGACACTTGGTTGTACAAACAAACCAAACGTAATTTTCGTGCTGCCTCAGACACAGCCAGCCAGCCAGGGACGGACACAGCCAGCCAGCCAGCTAGCAAGTCAGAGACACACATAGCTGTCTATAGGAGTGGTTGCACCACTCAAAAAAGAAGCAGCAAACATAGCAGATCTACAAACACACAGCATGTCACTGCATCAACAACACGTTACGAGCAGCTATCAGCTATTCTTGGTAACTTCTGTGTGATACTGACAGAGTTCGAATGTGGAGTTACAAGGTTTCTGCCCGACGGCAACAACATGCTATACTTGGGCCTGTCTTTGTTGTCCATCCAGACCATACTATTATTGTAGGGTAAAAGTTGCTGCTTTTTAGTTGTGCTTCCAGTTAAAGAATAATGTCCATCTGTTCAGCAGATATAGAGCCAAACACCACACCTCATTACTGGACCTGGACCGTATAGTATGGGGAATATTAATGGCTGCATAGTACATAATTATCATCATAAGATATACATATATTACTAGTACTGTCTGCTATACTGCTGCTACTACTACTACTACTACTACTACTACTAACACTACGAAGACTACTACTACTACTACTACTATTCACATAATCACATTCACTTTACTGTCACTTAGATGCACTGTAAAACGCGACTGTGGCTCAAGAGGTAGAGCAGGTCCTCCAATGATCCATGGGTCGGCGGTTCGAATCCCGGCTCCTCCTGTCTACATGTCGAAGTGTCCTTGGGAAGACACTGAACCCCAAATTGCTCCCGATGTGCTGGTTGGTGCCTTGCATGGTTTCCGCCGCAATCGGTGTATGAATGTGTGTGTGAATGGGTGAATGTAATGCACTGCTCTATGTAAAGCGCCTTGGATAAAGGCGCTATATAAATGCACCATTTACCATTTACCATTTACTGTTTAGGAACATACTGTACATGTGAAAAACATATATCTTATATAGTAAGACGCCTAGGGGCGTCTTACTATATAAGATATAATAACTTTGGG
>NC_136809.1:41993837-42013837 GCF_951216825.1 Electrona antarctica
ATTGTCGGACTTGTAGTATTATGGTGGTCCGTGCAATATACCAGAGAGCCAGTTCTAATACTAATTAAATATCATTCCGCGGGCCAAAGATAATTTATTCACGATTTGGCCCCCGGGCCTTGAGTTTGACATAAGGACTGGAGGGTGCCAATGTCCTGTTCTTTCTGTAAAGTCGCTTGAAAACTTTGGACGTTGTGGTTTGTGGTTTTTGCTCGTTTTTAACATGCAGTTACTTATTTGGGCTTGCTTGACCTCCCAAATTAAAATATTTAATTTTCTGCAGACCCCCATCTGAGAATACTTTGTGCCAGGAACCCCCGATAAAAGATTTGTGTAGTTAATTGTTTTATATTTGCCTATATATTTTGTCTTTTTTGAAAATAGACAATTTGTATATGGTTAAAGTGGTTCAACTGATTTTGTTAATATAGGACTTGTTTTCATGTACCTGTCAATTTGTTTCTCTAAGATAAAATGGCAACACTGGCCAATGTCTGCAAAAAGAAGTGTTCAGGTCAGGAACAACCCACAATAACAATTGTGTTCAAGGAAAAGCTTGAATCCTGCTGCCTCGTGTCTTAACTACCGAACAGAGACTGTCCTGCCGTCACTGTTCAGCACCAGGTCACTGTCAGGCAGAAACATCTCCATATTTTAACTTTTTGTGTATTTGCATGAATGAATGTCCTACTTGATCATATTTCAGCATCACACAAAAGCATCAAAAGTAGCAGATCTGCATGCTTGAAGCGCCACGCAAAGTGACACATTTTGAGCTACTTTTGTAAATTTTTTAATTTGAATCCTGAAAAGTAACAGTTTTGGGTGTATGAGGTTTCCACTGACAGAGACGATGTGTACTTACTGTACAATACAGTCGTGTCACCAGTGCAGAGAGTGACATTCATACTGTCTTCATACTGACTATCCTCAGTGGTGCATGGGGACAAAGATATGAAAAAAATAAAACCCACAACAAAACATAATGAATAAGAAATGAAATAGCAAAAGATAAGATCAAAGGAAAACAGAAAATAGCACGGTGGACAATCACACAGTTGAACTATAATTAAACACTTCAGATTTAGGGTCACCCGCCTCGTCGCAACTCCTAGAAAAGGAAGATAATCGTGTGTGTGTGTGTGTGTGTGTGTGTGTGTGTGTGTGTGTGTGTGTGTGTGTGTGTGTGTGTGTGTGTGTGTGTGTGTGTGTGTGTGTGTGTGTGTGTGTGTGTGTGTGTGTGTGTGTGTGTGTGTGTGTGTGTGTGTGTGTGGTGTCAGTATAGGTCCATGCGTGTCTGTGTGTGCGTGCAAAACAGCGTGTGTGTGTGTGTGTGTGTGTCTCTCTGTCTGTCAGTGCCAGGTACCCCAGGGTGAGGGGATTAAATGCGAGCCAATGCTGTAGAGGTTAGCGGCTTGGCGTCTGGCTGTGCCCCCTAACACACACACACACACACACACACACACACTCACACTACGTTTTAACAATAGAGGGGGCGACAGAGAGAGGGCGAGGGAGAGAGAGAGCAAGTGAGAGAGATGACATTATTATCACCTCTCTCGGCCCATGGGACGAAAGCACTTAGAGAGATTACTCTTTAAATTAATTAAATAAAACTTGTACAAACGTGATTAATCGCTCAGCGAAAATTCGTAGGAATTTCCCCCAAGTGCGTGTTTGGATTTAAATTGGTCCCTTTTGGAAACTTTTTTTTCTTTTTTTCTGGGACAATATTTTTGGATTGCTTGGAGGATTGGTGCGGTGGGTTCATGGCACATCACTCGTGGCGGACATTTTGGGATATAATTATTGCTGTGCCATTTTCCCTCAAAATGGCGTCGGAGAGGTTCACGCCAAGACGAACCGAGGAGGTACTTTGTGTGTGTGTGTGTGTGTGTGTGTGTGTGTGTGTGTGTGTGTGTGTGTGTGTGTGTGTGTGTGTGTGTGTGTGTGTGTGTGTGTGTGTGTGTGTGTGTGTGTGTGTGTGTGTGTGTGTGTGTGTGTGTGTGTGTGTGTGTGTGTGTGTGTGTGTTATCTAGGCCAGTAGATCTAAAGTGCTGTGCTGCTGTGCTGTTATGAAAGCATGTGGGCGTATCAAGAGACGATGAATTCAAAACAAAATGTGAAATGGAATCACACATGTTAATGAAACTATTATTTCCCATATATAATGAAGACAAACTCACCCTTTAACCGATTCAGCGTTATATACGTCGGCATGCGAGGAATAGCGAAAATAGCCGATTTATGCCGCGGTGCAGCGTGTTGTGAACTTGTGCGTTGGTTGTTTTCGCTATTGTAAAAAAATCTATGAAATGATGTTAGGTCATTTTGCCATGCAATGTGATACGGTTATTACTTCATGTGAAGTCTATTGTCATAATTGTATTTTTATGGAAATACATTGTAATAATTACAACTTCCATACAACATTTTGGACCTATACTGTACAATTTCATATTTTCAATTCTGAACATCACGGGACCAATACAAAATACACTATACTGTACCCTAAATAATAACGTCTCATTTTTATATTAGTATTATAAAATAGGACAGGAATGCATTCATCAATTTCATAGTAATTTGATTTGTTAAACCAAATGCATGGCCATTATAATGTTCCTTATATCATCATTCAATTAATTCAACCGTATCAAACAATATGTCACAAAGTAATTAGTTGAAAACCTTCTTGATTTAATGTATATTATTATTTGTTTTGCTTTGATACACGATTCATTTTTTAATATTTTAAAAACGCTATTGGAGCGGGATAGAGCATCGCAGTCCCGCCCCCGACGAGGGCCCAGGAAATAATTCCCTGTTCATTTTCCCCATAGAATTTTCAAAAAGTAGTTATTTAAAGACGTTTACGCCGCAGACAAAGCCGACTCTTGTTGTGACAAATCATGACAATAAACACAATGTTTTGGGACGATCAAATAATTAGTAAGAACTACTTACTAACTTTTTGTTTTGTTTTTCCTCTATGGGGAAAATGAATGGGGAATTATTTCCTGAGCCCTCGTCGTTCTGAAAGGGGGCGGGACTGCGATGCTCTATTGCTTAAAATAATAGGGTGCGTTCGTATAGCACATTGAGCACACTGTGCAATTCAAACTAATATGTGAGTGTGCTCCCGGTGCGCATATCCGAACGCACCCTCAGTAATAAAAATTGTTATGTTGGTCACTGGGAGCTGCCCAGTAGCTATACAACATAGTATGTCCACAGTAATGCCCATTGGGAATGCATGCCCGGCATTGCCCGCCGGGTTATGCAATACCTGTTGTACCCGTTTTTAGAGTACCATTTATCATAGTACTTGAAGGCCAGCCTATGATTTCAGTCCTACTGTATGCCTACGATGTCATACTGATTACATCAGGGGTCCATATGGGGAGTTTTGGATTTATAGATATTGTTTTCTGGAGAACCGCTGATCCAACTGACCTCATATCGAGCATGGCTTTGCCTCCGGTGTTTGAAGCCGATCGGTCGGACAGTTCTCGAGATGTGTGGGTGACACATGGACATGGCGCCCACGCACGCAGCAGTTCTGTGCATTTAAAGTTGGATGTGGGTGGTGGCGTAGTCGTCTGAACTAGTGATGGCTTCGTAGGCTACATTAAGGTTTCTTAGATTTATTAGCTCATAGCCAAAGGGCCAGTTGTTTAAATCCATAATTATCCCATTAAAAATGGGTAAAACATCAGTGTCATTTTAGATTTATTTGGCTAAAAATCGTGATTTATTTTTTACATACATCAAATTTCAAAGCGAACATTTTTATTATAACTCAAATCTTTGCTTCTGTGGGGTCACTGCCTGTAACAAAATATTTTGAGATGGGCCGGGGTCCGCGGCCAAATACATTTCCAAGGACATGCATTTTGGGGATCCTTGACATGAAAAAAAAAATCCCAGAAAACTGTAGGATCAGCCTCGGGTCTTAAAAGGGTTCTTCTCTTGTTAACTATAGTGTCCAGTCGGCCCTGACCTTTATCTGTCACCAGCTCCATGTGGAGCTGCTCATCAGTGGTCAGCGCTGGAACATATTCACCTCCTATAATGACATGCTGAAAAATAGTGTTACCAGGTTACAGAGGATAATGTCACTGCTCTTTGTTCTGCTGTCTGGCTGAATGACTCTAGACCAGATAAGTGGTACTTGCTGCTAATCCTCATCTGAACATAGGGAGCAGGGACCCCACCATACACGATTGTTGTTGTTTTTTACAAGCTTCTTTTGAAAATGGCAAAAACTTTGAGCTTGTAGATCTGCTGCTTTTGCTGTTTTTGAACGAAAAGCTGAAAAGTAACAGTTTTGAACATACAGTATGTCAAGGTTTCCACCTGAGAGAATATTTTCTGGTAAATGGTTTTCTTGTTTCGAAAATAGCCAGTCTACAAGCTCACAATGTGCTGTGTGACGCAGTGTGAGCTTGTAGGTTGACATTTTTTTTAAATAATTTTGACAGTTCTTATATGGTAGTAATATTGTATACTAATTTCATAAGAGTCGATATTGCTACTGTTGATACCTGCCACTATGGCATGCATCACAATTTACAATCAAACTCATTGTCCACGTAAATATTTAGTCCATTACCAGCAGCATTTTCACAGCTAAGTGAATTACTGTGTAGCCTAATGCCCTGCAGTTAAATTAAATGTCTGATGTTAGCTGTCTGACCCAGTTCTACTGACAATGACCCGTGTGTTCTTATCTCATCTCATCTAGAGAGCAGACGAGAGGGTTGCATGTCTCGCTAATTATTTACACTCACTCAACGCCTGCTCCGGTCTATTAGCAACACATAAACACAGGCCATTTCATCCCCAAACTACACATTGTAGTTAGTGCAGACTCACTCCCAATTGCCAGCTGTAATCTGAAGACGAAGCCTGTAGCACTTGAGCTAGTTATGTAATAATGTAATGTAGTTTTAATGAACAGATTAAATATTTTAGTAGTATATTGTTTAGAGTCTAGAGTCTATAGACTTAGGAACATAGCATCAGTCTCAACTTTAGACTGATGCTATAGGTTCTTGGTTTACCATGTGATCCTACTTTGCTGAGGCACACTGTCTCTCTGCATTTGGGGGAGGGGGGGGGGCACCCGTTAGTCTGCAGTACGTGGCACACGGTTATGGTTAGGGTTAGGGGTATGGTTAATAATGTTGGATTATTGGGACGTCAGACTAAGGGCCGATTCATACTCCTATTTTAGAGCCGAATAAAAGTCGGTTCGGCTCTGTAGAGCCTACAATGTGACATCATTTGAGGTTCGGGGGGGGCGGGCACCGTCCTAAAGTCGGCTCTTCGGTGCTACTGAAAATCTCTGACGAGCCGAAATCATTTCGGCACTACAGCGCCCAAACAGCGGTAAAATAGGAGTATGAATCGGCCCTAACGCTACGCACCCCTGCATTTGATGTAGGCCTACTGTATCCTACTGTATGTGTTTACCTTCCTTGTTGTAAGTTATTGTTGTTTCGTTGTCGCTCTGGATAAGAGTGTTAGATGATTGCTTAACTTGTATGTCCTCACAATTTCACAAATTAAGAAAAGGTATAAAAGCCATAAAACACCATGGTATAATGCCGCCTTCTGTCAGCTAAAAATAAATTGCTGCAAAGCTGAGTGACAATGGAGGAAAAATAAACTAGATGTCCACCTTGACATTTTGTATGAATACTTAATTAATAAAATTATAACACTGCTCCGAGAAAGGCAAGACAAACCCACTTCTCAAACATAATAAAATAAAATAATTAAATTAAATAAAAACCAAAATAATCAAAGTACCTATTTTCCACCATCAATAGTCTTTTAAATCCTAGGCCTGCTATAGTGATCAAGCACTTGCTCTGAAATGTAATGATTTTGCCCTATTTTGTAGGGATAAGATTGTCAATATCAGAGCTGAAATTGTAAATCCTATATTTGTCATTTTACTTCTAACTCCCCCATAGCTTATCCTGGTCAAGGGCCCTATCAGGAAGTCATCTACTTGCCCTACTCTCCCTGCAGCCGGCGAAAACTAGAGTTCTCAACAGGGCCACCTGTCCATTCAAACTCTAGACGGGCCTGCCGCAAAGTTATTATAGTGCTGTCGCGCCCGGCAACCGGCGACAACTAGAGTTCTCAACAGGGCCGAAAATTAAGGCCTGGCCCCACCTGGGCCCTCATCAAACCCTGTACACTCAAGAGAATGTCCCCGCTACCACCCTTATAGATCTCCATAGTCCATAAATATAAATACTGTATGGAGCAGACCTGTTCTGACATTCCATATGTTGATCTGACCTCATCAAACCCTGTACACTCAAGACATGCTCCGTATATGGCCAGTACATAATTCATTCCATGTTGATCTGACCCCCCCATGCCAAAGCGCCAGCGCTCGCCCAGCAGTCTGCCGTCAACGAGGCGGATGCGTGCACACGGCGAGGTCGCTTCTCGCCCTCAGGCGTCTTACATCATCAGATGCCATAATGTCAACTATCACTGCTATGCGGATGATACAGTTGGAGGCCATCGATATTGTCCTTTTCTTTTTGCTGAGGTTTGCGTGATCTGCGCAAAAGGACAGTTAACCCATTTTGGGCGGGAACCCCTTTTGGTGTTTTAAACATTGTTATAATTTAGCTATTGAAAAATAGCAGATCTACAAGCTCATAGCGCGCCACCGAGTGGCGCGCTACGAGCTTGTAGGTCTGCTATTTTTGAAAAATCGTGAAAATATTTATTTCAGAAAACTGGAGGATGGAGGATTGATTTAGAAGGATTTTTTAAAATTTTGAGGTCAGGCCTAAATGGGTCAAATTAATGATAAGGGACAATATCGGTGGCACCCAACTGTAGATCATGATACCCAGTTGATACATATGTGTTTCACCAGACGACCCCGATGCCCTGAGTGATCCCACTTCTTGTCTCAATAACATCACTTTTTAAAACGTAATGAAGAAAAAAGAGAGCTTCTTCTCACTGGCCCCAAATCTCAGAGAGAGACATTACAGTCAATGCTTGGATCTCTGGCTAGACATGTCAAAACAGAGGTCACAGACATGGGTGTGATTTTAGACTGACCTAAATTTTAATTCTCATTTCAGCAAGGTCACAAGAACAGCCTTTCTTCATTTAAGAAACCTGGCTAATGTAAGCCTTTTTTTTTTAAACCAGAGACTCCATTTTTATAACCGACTACCCAAATAATCCGTAAGAAACGTACAAGTAATACAGCTATTGTAGAATTTGAACTAATACCAGAATCATATTAGTCCTGTCAACACTACACAGGTTACCGGCACTTTTATTTGTTTTTGGCGCACGGTCAAATACATACTGTATCATTTTTGGGGTTCTTGGCACCAAACATTTGAGAACCACTGATTTAGGCATTTGTAGAATCAGCCTCAGGTCTTAATGGCTTAATGTCCTCACAATTGTAGTAATACGGTACTGTACTTGTGTTTAATATCCTCACAATTGTAGTAATACGGTACTGTACTTGTGTTTAATATCCTCACAATTGTAGTAATACGGTACTGTACTTGTGGTGTTTAATATCCTCACAATTGTAGTAATAGAAAAATGTGTGCGTGTGTGTGCAACTGTGCATGTGTGTGTGTGCGTGCATCCACCTGCTCGCGGTATCCTTGACCAGTGTGTAAACGAGCCAGGGGCAGAGCCAGTGAAACCCAAAAGGCCACTTGACTGTAAGTTCAATCCCCTGCGTTCATTAGCCACAACATTACTTTAGATTAGCACGGAGTGGACGGTTATACAGGCAGGGCCGATGCCCTTAATTAAAATTAATTTAGGAAGAAATCACAAAGAGAAGTAATTACTCAGAGTGTGGAAGGTTTTCCCTCTCTGGCAACTTCCCTTATCGCCTCTCGTTTTCCCTCGCTTATTGGGAGGGAAAGTTGTTGCTGTCCGTGCAGAAACCTTGTATCTTCCGTATTTCAACTGTTTTATGTTTTCTTTTGTAAATGCTGTTATGACACAGAAGTAGCAAAAATAGCCTATCTACAAGCTCACAACGAGGATTGTAGATGAACTATTTTTGCTATTTTAAAAATTGTTTTATTTCTTAAGTAAATGCAAGGCAGATGTTTGTATAGCACATTTCAACATGCTTTACACAGAACATCAAGGAAATGCATGAAACAAAATTAGTAAAAATAACCAATACAGTTACATGAGTTGTGTTTTAAAAGAAATTAGAATGGCATGCAGCAGACCTGCAGCTTTCTGGGAATTTCTTACAGATGTGGTGCATAAAATAACTGTGCTGTGAACGTGGTTATATTATCGTTTTATAAATATTGAAACAATGAAAAGTATTAACAAGAGCTTGTGACTAAATGATAACTACTGTACATTGGATCATTCACAGGTTATTTTATTCCTCTATTTTCTAAAAAGTAACAGTTTTGGACATATACGGTTTCCACACGACGGTGACAAATAAAAAGGCAAAATTAGGAGTGGACTTAGCGGAGAGCGAAATTAAGCATTTTGCCGCTAACCCTTCGTTAATGACATCCACCTGATTACAGTGAGGTGGGGAAGCCAGCCGTAAAGGTTGAATAGTTTACAATGATTTTTTTTCTTTTATTTTCTTTTTAATTACGGTGGATTTGTGCTGATTGAAGGTTTATGTAAACGGCTGGTTGAATAGCTTATCCTGCATGGCGGCCCAACTCACTGCCTCGGCTAACCTGACATCTCTCTCTCTCTCTCTCGCACGCACGCACGCACGCACGCACGCACGCACGCACGCACGCACGCACGCACGCAGGGTGGTGTTTATTGAAAACTTTTGTTTTGTTTAATTTTATTGCATTAATTTATGTATTTATTCTATTAAGTAGAATTATCAGTCCCTCCGTCGATCCTTCTCGCCACCATATATGGCCGTCAATCCGTCACGCCTCGTGACCTTCTTATATGGCCGTCTACATATAGATCACAGACACTGACCTCATCAAACCCTGGATATCCATATTACATAGAGAATCATCATCACCTAGATCTGCATATATGGAGCCGGCCAGCAACCCTCAAACCCTTAGATCTCCATATATGGAGCTGACTTGTTCTGACATTCCATATGTTGATCCACCCCCACGCGTCTTTCCTCTTCAAAGTCTCCCTTATGACTGATACCTGTCCATTCAAACTCTAGACGGGCTCGTCCCAAAGTTATTAGTGCAGCTGCGCCCGGCAGCTGGTGAAAACTAGAGTTCTCAACAGGCCCGACAATTAAGGCCCGGTTTTACTGGTATTATGTCAAAGAAAAATATGCTTTGTTGAAAAATATAAACCTGTATTCTGAGAAATCAGTGAGTGTTTGTTCAGTACTTCAGTTGTACAGGATGCCAATTTGACATGTACAGTACATGTATTGGTTCAAGGGTGTCCCCAGCAACATGATCACTGTGGAATAGCTCAAACAAACTCATTCAGGGATTTTCAACAAGGGAAATTGACAATTACACCATCACCCTCAGCGCCCGCCATCACCATCACCAGTAACCACTGTAACCACGCACACGCGCACACACACTTCTCTTCTGGGAGTCCCTGGCACAAAATGTTTTCAGATGGGGTTCCTTGGCCAAGGCGTGATTTCTTTCTACCAATATAAAAACCAATATAAAAACCAATATTGTTTGTACCGTTTGCTTTGATTTAATAATAATTGATTGAACAACTATGATTTGATTTGGCTGTCTAATAGTACTAATACTAAAAAGATAAAGATCAAGGGAAAAGATACCTTTTTACAGTACAATAATGTTTCAAGTTTACACATGTAGATGTATGCAAATAAACAGACCAGCGGCATAAACAATATTAGTTTGCCTCTTCTACAAAAAAATAAAAGTTACTGTCGCGCGTGCCAAGCTGTCATTCTCTTGTATTATTTATTTATTTCCTCGCCTCGCCTCACCCAGGCTTTCCACCACCTCAGAGGCAGGCGGGGTGTTACCATGTCTAATCACGGACGTAGAAAGAAATCACGCTTGGCCAAGTGTTCATTTGAGAACAATGGACTTCACTACGGTACCATACTCAAGTACTTATTTACTGCACCATGTACAGTACTCAGAGCAACCATTTGGTACTGTAGTAGTGAGATGTAGCTATACAGTGTAAACCAGCTGTTGATAAGAATCTGTTTAGTGTGTGTGCTTTTGAAGAAAAGCTACTCCACTCTCACTGGGTGTCACATCTTAAATTTCCCCCCTTCCTGCCTGCGCACCACATCTTAAAACGTCCACCTGGAGAGTGCTAGGCACCACACTGTGGAACCTTTTAAAACCTGTGTGTGTGTGTGTGTGTGTGTGTGTGTGTGTGTGTGTGTGTGTGTGTGTGTGTGTGTGTGTGTGTGTGTGTGTGTGTGTGTGTGTGTGTGTGTGTGTGTGTGTGTGTGTGTGTGTGTGTGTGTGTGTGTGTGTGTGTGTGTGTGTGTGTGTGTGTGTGCACGCTGGTCAATTGAGACACAATTGTGAAATTGCTGCCTAAATCCACACACACACACACACACACACACACACACACAGGTTTTAAAAGGCCTGTTCTGTGAAGATAAGCAGCCAAGTTGTATACGCCGGTGTATTATACCTGCAAACCATAGATGGAAGAAAGAGAGAGAGAGAGAGAGAGAGAGAGAGAGAGAGAGAGAGAGAGAGAGAGAGAGAGAGAGAGAGAGAGAGAACAATGGGGGTGGAGTGTGTGTGTGTGTGTGTGTGTGTGTGTGTGTGAGTGTTATGTCTCCACAACTAGAATTTCATTAATAGACAATTGTGAGGAACCATTTTTCCAGCCTCACAAGAGAAATCGTTCAAAAACTAATATTTTGTAACCATTTCTCGGGTTGGGGTTAGGATTACATATTGAGAGGTTAGGTTTAGTTTTTGGGGTTAAAGTTATGCCTGATTTACCATAGGTGTGTGCCTGTTTTGATTTATTGAATGAATGAATGAATTCCATTTGGTATTTGTCCAGCATAGCCTTTTTTGAATTGCATTACATTTATACTTTGCTTAATAGTCTCAGGCAAGCCAATCCATAGCTTCACTCCACAAACAGAAATATACTTGTCAAAGTAAATTAGTAGCAAGCAACACTTAGGCTACACTGAATACTTTATTAGTCATGAATTTATACAGAACGAGGTACAGTCAGACATTGAGACTAAAATGATAACACAAAAAAGTCCTGCATGGGACTTGTTTCCATTGTGGTCCTGTGGTGCAGTGAAAAAAGCCGATCTGCAATGCCATTTTTACAAAATGGCATTCATAAGACCAGCCTAAAATGGCGATGTCCTCACAAGTATGGTAATACAAACGTGTGTGAAAGGTTGAGAGGGGTGGGATTATGACACGTGTGTGTGTGTGTGTGTGTGTGTGTGTGTGTGTGTGTGTGTGTGTGTGTGTGTGTGTGTGTGTGTGTGTGTGTGTGTGTGTGTGTGTGTGTGTGTGTGTGTGTGTGTGTGTGTGTGTGTGTGTGTGTGTGTGTGTGTGTGTGTGTGTGTGTGGGGGGGGGGGTGAATTATGATATCATAAACTGAATATTTACTTCACAGTGTGAAACTTTACCACGCCTCTTTCTCACTATGACAACACACCGTCTAGACACGTACACACACACACACACACACACACACACACACACACACACACACACACACACACACCAATGTGAACAGCCTAAGAGCTGGTGTGTGTGTGTGTGTGTGCGTGTGTGTGTGCGTGTGCATGTGCAACTGTTAATTTCATTGACTAAAACTATTAACTTCGTCGACTATAGTGTAAAATCAGGTATTACACAACGCTATCAAGGCCAGTCAAGATGCATTTTATTCGACTAAATGTTGACATCCTCCCAAATATAGTAATTCAAATGCATGCCTGCCTGCATGCATGTGGGGTGATAGGTTTGTGCCATAGGCGAAGAGAAATCTCTGTTTTCAGATTGGCGCAAAATTGTCTCCATTCACATATCAGTTTTAGGGAACGTTTGTCAATGAAAGAACGGTCTGAAACTACCCCGTCTAATTTGATCGACACACATATTGATGTAGTCTATCTAGTGGGACATTGTCACATAATTGCAGCAGGTGCAGTCCCAATGATATGATTGTGAAATGGACCATTCTGTATTGTGATTTTGATAGCAATACCTTTGTAACTACTTTCACTCTAGTAACATTTTGTGTTACTGATTTATTTTCCTTCTAATGAACAGGGAGACCATAATTCCTTCCATCAGTTAGGCCTACATCACACCTGGACTCAGTCACAGTACTTACACTTACACATACAGAAATTAATTATGACAATTACATTCCCCCTATGCATCCTATGCATTAGGAGGACAATCAGTCACCTGAAGCAGGGAGGGACATGTGTTTTCAATGAGTCTAACGTGATTAACATGGAGTATGACATTGAATAGGTTTGTATAGGAGGTTTGTGTCAGATTAAATTAATAATCAAGGAACTTAAAAAATATGTGGGGAACACAATAAAGCCAGCATAGATGTGAAAATGACCCCAGAAGTGTTTTAAAGTAAAAAAAAAAAGAAAAAAAAAAAAGAACGACTACTAGTTTCAAGTACAACGTAGGAGTTCTATGAAGTGACAGTCCATCATCACATGAAGAACATTTCAACAGATATCATCTTTTAAACCTCTTAGTCTGTCTTCTCCAGGTCCTAGCTGTGTGACAGTTCCAGGGATGTTAAGATGACATATTATCTGCAGGCAGTTTTGTAACGGTCAGCTAAAGCTACTGTACGGTAATGTCCTACCAGCAGCCCTCAGTAGTATAGTGCAACTCCTCACCCTCCGTCAAAACCGCCATAAAAGAGCTCCTGTCTGCAATTTACAACTGGACCTGGAATTACCCTCCACCGTTTTTTCCCCCTGTAAATATACCTTTGTTGCTGCTAGTATTGATGCATTTCTTGTGTGTCTTGATCAATTGAAAACACAGGACCACAATGGAAACAAGCCCTCAGGGATTTTTTTTTGTGTTATCCTTTTAGGATTATTGTTTAACTGTACCTGTACTTTTCTTTTTGCAAACTGTTAATATAGTATCCAATCAATCAAAAAACAGCTCCACCAGCACTTTATTGTCACCGGTCGTGTCCAATGTTGAGTGACACGTTCTTTCTACACGCCGCTACACCTTTCTCTTTATAAGACTGAGGACTGTCAAGAGCGCACTTCTTCATCTTAACAATGTCAGTTTGGCAGTATTATGCATGTTTAAATATTCTTGAGCCTTTGAGAAAAAAATCACACCCATGTGAACTGAGTGGTGATGTGGCTCGCTCTGGTGGCGCAAAGCGTCACTACTTTTGTGAATTTAATAGTTTGATTAGGTTATTATTGCTATATGTTTGTAACCGTTTTAGAAAAGCAATAAGCCACTCGAGGCCCCTGCTTACCGGGTATTTTACAATGGTTGGCCTCCCAGCCATTGTAAAATACCCGGTAACCTGAGACCTCTCGTGGCTTATTGCTTTAGTTTGGTGTAGGTTTCCCCACTCACAACTTTTCTGGTGAAAGCATATTGTATAATGTAATGTATAATGTACTTTTGTACATTATTTTCATGCCAGTACCTTTGCACTGTTACTCAAGTAAAATGTTGACTACAGGCCTTTTACTGTAACATAGTGGTACAGTATCTGAAAGTATAGAGGTACAGTTATTCAGTAATGCTAAAAAGATGACACAAAAAGCCCCCTGGGGGCTGTGTTGAGTATTGTAACTTATACAATTATTTGTTCTCAATGCTCCTCTATTGAGACATTTTCATCCTGTGTCTAGGTGATAGCCTGGTTAATAAACCAGACCGAATCAGCCGTTGGCAAAAAAAAGTTGCCTACCAGCGGATTTCGGTCTGGCGAGGCTCAGTAGCACGCCTCTTTCCTACAATCGAGAACAGGTCGGACCAATCGGGACACGGTATGCAATATGGGCGGGCTTTGGTACAGTGACGTTCAATGCTTGAGACTTTTGACTGACAGTAGCTCTGACCAATTGCGTCAAAGAGAAAATGTTCCCCGGGAAATGAAATCCAAGTGGAGCCAGCCCAGACTGATATACCGCGACAGTGTTGTGTGATATTAGTCTGGCTTATTAGCCAGGCTATCTAGGTGAGACATGCCCTTTGACACAATCCTGTTTCTGGGTTGACACAAATTCTGACCTGAAGGTCAGGATTAAATTTATCCCCTGAGCAAGCAGGCAGGCTCTATTAGCTCAGTGGTAAACAAAAAATGCCAGCACTTGCACAGAAAACCCGGGTTCAAATCTGGAGGAGTTGAAGAGAAAAGTGAAAACAAATCTGAGGACATCACAAAAAATTATGAACAAAAAAGGAAAACACATGCACACATGCACATATTTATTCAATTTCTCCACGGATACAGTGAGTGAGTATAACGGTGTTTATACAGTGTGAGTGATTCACACAACATACTGTATAGGTGAGCTGTGTGCTCCATCAATGGGATTCTCACCCACAAAATCCACTAAAACGAATTCCAGATGATATCGTCTCTGTCGGGTGGAAAGCTCATGATCCAAAACTGCAATTCAAAAGCTTCAAAAGTAGCAGATCGTCCCGGGCCGGCCTAGCGGTCCGGGCACCACAGTGTGTTGCAGGTTCGACTCCCGATCCCGGGCCCCGGGATCGGGAGTCGTTTGTCGGGTCGTTTGTCGGGTCATTTCCTGTCAGCTTACTGGACACTATCAAATAATCCAAAAATCGTACTGTAGCACCTTTATAATATATATATATATATATATATATATATATATATTCAAAACAGTGAATTCTTGTTAGTTTAACAAACTAGTTCAACACGTTGTGAGCTTGTAGATCAGCTGTTTTTGCTATCCGTCATACGACAAAGTGTATATATAGCCTACTGTATTAAATGGTTAATATGCTGTACATAGGCTGCCTGCCGGGCAATGGGCATGCATTAAGAAAGCAACCCAGTTTTCAGGAGGTGTGTGTGTGTGTGTGTGTGTGTGTGTGTGTGTGTGTGTGTGTGTGTGTGTGTGTGTGTGTGTGTGTGTGTGTGTGTGTGTGTGTGTGTGTGTGTGTGTGTGTGTGTGTGTGTGTGTGTGTGTGTGTGTGTGTGTGTGTGTGCGCGCGCGCAGCCTGTCACTGTGCGTGCGCACGTGCGCATGTGTGTGTGGCGGGTTTGACACCGCGTGGCCCTGTGACACAGTGTGACATGTAATCCCCCGGTCTCTCCGTGTCAATATTGGTTCTGGATGACAGCAGGACAATCTGTGGCCTCCAATGCTAATTTAACCCACTGCACTCTTTGAGAATTTACAGTTACAACCACCAGGCGGAAATGGAGAGCTCATGTGGAAGAACAAAATTCCCTGCAGTTCCCATTAGTGGCCCAGCAGATGTCGCTATTTCCCCTCCAGCCACCTGCAGAATAATTGTCTCCACCAGGCCGAAGGCATGGGGAGAGAGTATGTTTTGCACTCCGTCCGTGTGTGTGTGTGTGTGTGTGTCCTTCTGTCCGCCCGTTATCAGCTAATCTCCGGCACCGTTGGCCCGATCCATGCCAAACTGTGCACACCCACTCCCTGGATGCCAACGACGAACCTCTGCCCCAAATATTCCTCAACGGCCTGTTATAGCGCCACCATGAGGCCGATTTAGGCAAAACACATTTCTGTAGATAACTCGTACACATTTTATCCATACATCACACAATTCGGTATACACTATCTCCATAGTCATGTGATCAACACAGATCTGCACAATTTCCCATCTTCCATCCTGATTGGCTAAGATTGGCTTCCAAAGCTCACATGATTGGTCCGTTTCGAACAAAATGCCACAAATCACAAACACAGTGTCCAATTTCCATTAAATTATACACGCACATTCCCACTAGGCCGAGGACGAGGACGACATGCCACAATTCTTTTCCCAAATCAGCCTCACGGTGGCGCTATAACAGGCCAATTCCTGTTTTTACCTATAACTGCATCGATCTGTATACAACTTATGTATGCGCACTCCCTAGAGGCCATGGAAAAATATTTTCCCTGTATCCCTCCACATCTGCCGGTTATAGCGCCACCATGAGGCCGATTTCTGCAAAACACATTGTTTATGTTAGTCGCACAGATTTCATCCAAATCTCACGCAAATGGGTACACATGATCTCTGTAGTCATGTGATCAAGACGAGCCTGTTGGATTTCTCAGATTCTACACTGATTAGCTAAGATTGCCTTCCAAAGTTTTCAGGGAGTACACTTGATAGTTGATAGTAATACCATAGGAAATATTTCCATGAATACTTTTTTTTTCAATCGCATTTTTTTGATATGATATGCGTTTAGTAATATGCATTTTAAAATAAATGATAAAGTAGCTGTTTATAGCTGGTTCTACCTTGTGACCACCCGCCGTCGCTGCGGTTGCATCCAATAGCGTCGTTTCCGGTTTGCTTTTTGGGCCTGGAAATTGGATTTGAATTAGCTGAAAAAGTGGTAGAAACTAATTTGTGACGTGATGGTTTCCATATATATATATTATATAATGGAATGCTATTGTTCTGCGCTGCCTTTGTATTGGTTCAGCTTTACAAAATGCCACAAGAGGTTTGGGCCAATCCACAAAGAAGAATATTTGTTTTGGGCCAATCAGGGAAGCAGATGCTGGTTGATCTCTTAATAAGGCGAATCAATCACCATAGCAACCCCAGTCCAGGCAGACTCCACACAACGCTGTTTAGATGCAGTGTTAATCTTGACAGCACATTTTGATTTTGTTTTAGTTTCTTTCTTTTCTTTTGTCAATTAAATATACAGTTGAAATGGCATCGTAATGCCAGATTTATACATGGCTGTATGCCGAAAATAGCCCATCTACACGCTTGTGAGCTTGTAGATCAGATAATTTATGGAGCGCGACAACCACGTGCAGCCAAGCATGACATGACTTGTCTTAGATCTACTGGATCTACTAGTCTCTCCCTATAACAGATCTACTGGCTCTACTAGTCTCTCCCTATAACAGATCTACTGGCTCTACTAGTCTCTCCCTATAACAGATCTACTGGCTCTACTAGTCTCTCCCTATAACAGATCTACTGGCTCTACTAGTCTCTCCCTATAACAGATCTACTGGATCTACTAGTCTCCCTATAACAGATCTACTGGCTCTACTAGTCTCTCCCTATAACAGATCTACTGGCTCTACTAGTCTCCCTATAACAGATCTACTGGCTCTACTAGTCTCTCCCTATAACAGATCTACTGGCTCTACTAGTCTCTCCCTATAACAGATCTACTGGCTCTACTAGTCTCTCCCTATAACAGATCTACTGGCTTTACTAGTCTCTCCCTATAACAGATCTACTGGATCTACTAGTCTCTCCCTATAACAGATCTACTGGCTCTACTAGTCTCTCCCTATAACAGATCTACTGGATCTACTAGTCTCTCCCTATAACAGATCTACTGGCTCTACTAGTCTCTCCCTATAACAGATCTACTGGATCTACTAGGCTCTCCCTATAACAGATCTACTGGCTCTACTAGTCTCTCCCTATAACAGATCTACTGGCTCTACTAGTCTCTCCCTATAACAGATCTACTGGCTCTACTAGTCTCTCCCTATAACAGATCTACTGGCTCTACTAGTCTCTCCCTATAACAGATCTACTGGCTCTACTAGTCTCTCCCTATAACAGATCTACTGGATCTACTAGTCTCTCCCTATAACATCTTTGTCTGGTTTCTTTGTTGACAAAATCGTCAATATATTATTTAGTCAAAGTTTTTGTCATCCAAGCTCAGTTTTTACTTCGCTTTCGTCAGTGATAAAAGGATAGTTGACAGATTATTTTCGTCATAGTTTTAGTCGACAAAATCGAGTCGAAAAGAGTAGATGCTATACAGCTATATGTTTTTCAATGGATTATGCTACTATTGGACATATAATGGCATACAAAAATCAAGGGAAATCAAACTCATGGAAAGGTGTCATTTTCGGGTTTTGAACTGGCAGAAAATTCTGCAGCAAATGAAACTAACAGTGTTCACAGTATTCCTGAAAGCAAATTACAACCAGAAGATCATCTCTGTCCGGTGGATACCTCATATGTCCGGAAATGTTACTTTCAAAATCAGCAAAAGTAGCTGATCTACAAGCTTGAGTTGTGGATCTGTTACTTTTGATGCTATGATCAAGTAGGGCGTTAATTTACGAAAAAACACAAATAAAAGTTAGAATAGGAGATAAAGGGTTTCTGCCTGACGACTACGTTATGACTAAACCACTTCACTTCCATGTGTGTAAACAATATTCTGCAACACAGCGATGAGATGATGCTTATACGCTGCCAAAGATAAAAGGCCTCCGGCCTCTTCAAATAAATATTAAAATATAAATGACTATAGCCAGAAGGATTATAGACTAAAATTCTGAGGAGTTGGATGATGTAAATCTGAAGCAAATGAAACATAGATTATAATACAACAGAGAATCAAAGAGTTAATGGAAGGTATGTTTTGTGAGATGTGTATCGTGTAAAATAACAATGTTCAGGGCCAAAATAATTATACGCCAAACAGTTTCACGTGGTGTCTCCAGGCAGTAGTGCAAAGTAACAATTATTCAAAGTATGTTTTACTTTACTGTAGTATTTCCAATTTTCAGTACTTTTACTTCTACTCTACGACATCTCAGCGACAAATACTATATTTTTACTCCTGTATAATTCATCTTTAAAAACTTTAGTTACTATAGTTACTTTGTAGATTTTGATTATTATTACAAACCATACATTAACCACTTCAGCCCTATTTATTGTACAGTTGGGCCATTTGAAAATAGCTAACTTGTGAAATGGGACATTCTGCATAATGAGTACTTTCTACTTTGGGTACTTGAAGTACATTTTGAGACCAATACTTTCATACTTTTACCTTTTGTCTCTACATTGCATAATTATACTTTTGCTTAAGTAAAAGAGTACATTTTCCACCATGCCTCCAGGAGGAAGTATCATGACTACATGCATAGCCAGTGGTGTATTGTAAGTATTGTTAGTTACAGTACTTTTGTAGATTTAGATCATTGTTACAAAACATACATCAGCAACAAACAAAGCCCTATGCAATAATTGTTTGCATTCCAAAATAGCTGATCTACAAGGTCTCAACAACACGCCGTCGCATTGTGACATTGCATTGTGACACATCTGCTATTTAAAAAAATGTTAGAACATGTTGAAACATAATATCAATTATTTAACTGTGGTACTGTAAGAACATTTTGATGCAAATCCTTACTGTGGTGATATTGCTACTTTTAGTAGTAGTTTGAAGTCAAATCAAAATAATAATCTGAGTACTTCTTCCTCCGCTTGCATGATAGTGTAATTAAAAGTTGATCAAAGATTAGAGCAGCTTCCATAATTACACCTTTTTAACACACGACCAACGGAGCAATCAGACCCAGGCAGAGAGATTGTCGAGCGTCGCTTCCATTTGGCCTGGCTCCCAGTCTGAGCTGTATCACACCCTTATGTCTGGAGGAAGAGGAGTGTGCTGCGTGCGTGTGTGCGTGCGTGCGTGTGCGTGCGTGCGTGCGTGCGTCCCTGTTAGAGGGAGAGTGAGCGAGAGATAGAGATCCAAACGGAAAAACAGAAACTAATATTAGCTATTTATTCTGTCTCCACGTTTCCCCCCAAAAAACAGTATGCTGTAAACATAATTTCTTGGATAATGACAATATGGATATGCTGTACAGTTGCCAGAGACAGCAGAGCATATACAGTTACAGGTTTACACAGATACGGGGCGTTGATCACATAGGAAGAGTAACATAAGAGTTAAAAAATACAAAAGAGTACAACTTACTGTAGGCCTACAGTATATACAATCATAATGCTTGATCCAG
>NC_136809.1:42016337-42046433 GCF_951216825.1 Electrona antarctica
AACATAAAGATGTACACTTAATATATTAGCAACAATACCGAACTCAATTAAAGCAACCACTTTGGCAATCCAATTAAAAGTCTTCGGACGAATCCTGACTCGCGCCCCCCAGCTCCCCCCTCACCTCGCCCGTTGCTAACAATAACACACACACACGCGCACACACACATGCACACACAGCGTGCGCATCCACCTTGTCTTAATAATGAAGCAACTTAAAGACACACCAGGGTCTTTAAAATTAAAGTTTTAAAAGGTTGCTCTCTCTCTCTCTCTCTCTCTCTCTCTCTCTGTCTATGATTGTCTTCTCTTCATTGCTCCTATACTACTTTTTTATGGTGTGTACAAATTAGAAAATTAGATGTCTGATGATATCGACTCCCGCACGGAAAATGTAAGTCACAAGAGGAGTTTGTAACAGTTGTTGGAAAACAGGTTGTCAGAGAGAGAGAGAGAGCTTTGTAACTTTCTTACTTTTTTGTTGGCAAAAGCACACGATTGCTTGCTTTCATTTTTAAGATATGCAAGTTATTACCAAGTTATGCCAGTTACAGTTATACCATTGTACTAATTACTTCATTTGACTGCAAAGTCGCAATGTTCTGTCTAAACATTTCCATAGTGGATCTATATCCTGTGCATACATATTGCAATTTAGTAAAAGCACGTTTCCCAACGAAGGCCCCTTAAAATAAATAAATAAAATAAAATAAAATACATTAAATGAAGTGGATTGGAATAGAATGGCATTTTCTGAATTAAATTTAATGCAATTTAATTGAATTCAATATAATGTTTAATTCAATTTAATACAATTGAATTCAATGGAGTGGTTGAGGGTTATTGAATTCACATCTAAATTATCCCAACTAGCCCTTTAAAGCAGCTTCATTAGTGGACCCTCGTTATAATTGTC
Organism: Electrona antarctica; assembly: GCF_951216825.1. Lineage (NCBI taxonomy): Eukaryota > Metazoa > Chordata > Actinopteri > Myctophiformes > Myctophidae > Electrona > Electrona antarctica. The sequence continues at coordinate 42,017,254 of NC_136809.1, forward strand.
TCTGTTTCCACGGGCGGCGGACATCTCCCCCGGTGCACTCACATCCATTCTCCATCCCATAATAGCAATATATCTGTGATGGTCGGTATTGGGGCTTAATTACCTGCTCCGTCTCCGCGGTAACGGGGGAGAGGTGTTATTATTAAATCAGCGCAGTGGGTCAGCGGTTATGGTGGAAATGTAGAGAGAGAGAGAGAGAGAGAGAGAGAGAGAGAGAGAGAGAGAGAGAGAGAGAGAGAGAGAGAGAGAGAGAGAGAGAGAGAGAGAGAGAGAGAGAGAGAGAGAGAGAGAGAGAGAGAGAGAGAGAGAGAGAGAGAGAGAGAGAGAGAGAGAGAGAGAGAGAGAGAGAGAGAGAGAGAGAGAGAGAGAGAGAGAGAGAGAGAGAGAGACAGAGACAGACAGAGAGAGACAGAGAGACAGAGACAGAGACAGAGAGACAGAGACAGAGACAGAGAGACAGAGACAGAGACAGAGACAGAGACAGACACAGAGACAGAGACAGAGACAGACACAGACACAGAGACAGAGACAGACACAGACACAGAGACAGAGACAGACACAGACACAGACACAGACACAGACACAGACACAGACACAGACACAGAGACAGACAGACAGACGAGAACCAGTGAGTCTTTCAGGCCATCTGTTTGCATTGGAATCTGAGGAACCGGATCCAAAATTGAGGAACCGGAATCAGTTCCATCACATTTGGAAACGTTTCCTGAACCAGTTTCATTCATCACACTGTCAGAGCTGCTATGTGGAGTCTGGACTTCACTATACAATACACACTGTCAGAGCTGCTATGTGGAGTCTGGACTTCACTATACAATACACACTGTCAGAGCTGCTATGTGGAGTCTGGACTTCACTATACAATACACACTGTCAGAGCTGCTATGTGGACTTCACTATACAATACACACTGTCAGAGCTGCTATGTGGACTTCACTATACCATTACAATACCGGCTGTGCAAATGAGCAGCCTTTCAATGTAGTTGGTAACATTATTCTTACGTACCAATAGTCCGACATACGTGGCTGGTTATAAGACTCGCCCATGGCTTCCACGTGCGGTTAGGGTTAGTTTATAAAGTTAGTAATGTCGGATTATTGGGACGTCTGACTGACTTTACGCAACCGTCGTGTTCAACGTAGGTTCAGGAGTAGAGAGCACCCTCTGCTTATCATGGTCACTCCCCTGTTCTCAATGTACCACACAGCCTTCACTCATTAGCCACTCCCCTGTTCTCAATGTACCACACGGCCTTCACTCATTAGCCACTCCCCTGTTCTCATTGTACCACACGGCCTTCACTCATTAGCCACTCCCCTGTTCTCAATGTACCACACGGCCTTCACTCATTAGCCACTCCCCTGTTCTCAATGTACCACACGGCCTTCACTCATTAGCCACTCCCCTGCTCTCAATGTACCACACGGCCTTCACTCATTAGCCACTCCCCTGTTCTCAATGTACCACACGGCCTTCACTCATTAGCCACTCCCCTGTTCTCAATGTACCACACAGCCTTCACTCATTAGCCACTCCCCTGTTCTCAATGTACCACACAGCCTTCACTCATTAGCCACTCCCCTGTTCTCAATGAACCACACAGCCTTCACTCATTAGCCACTCCCCTGTTCTCAATGTACCACACAGCCTTCACTCATTAGCCACTCCCCTGTTCTCAATGTACCACACAGCCTTCACTCATTAGCCACTCCCCTGTTCTCAATGTACCACACGGCCTTCACTCATTAGCCACTCCCCTGTTCTCAATGTACCACACGGCCTTCACTCATTAGCCACTCCCCTGTTCTCAATGTACCACACGGCCTTCACTCATTAGCCACTCCCCTGTTCTCAATGTACCACACGGCCTTCACTCATTAGCCACTCCCCTGCTCACATCTGGTCGGTCGTCCCCTCTCTTGCTTTCCATCCCGAGGTTTCTTCCTTTTCCTTCACTCAACTGCAGCTGGGCTTTTTTCCTCACCCGATTGAGGGTCTAGTACGGAAGAAAGGAGCATTATGTGACATGTTGTCCGGCCTTCAGGACCTTCGGTCTCCACCTCAGTCATCTCTTAGCCAATCTCTGCGGGGTGCATATACTTAGTTTAGACTAGTCATTGGTTAGACATGGGTTAAGGCTAGGTTTAGGTGTGCTGCCCCGTGGGAGGTTAGGTTTAGGTTTCTGGTTTAAGGACTTCAGTGTTTTGTACCATACTATTGTATGAGTACCGAACAAAGAATGTTTGCTTTCGCCATCTTTGTTGAAGAAGAGTCTGGGCAATTAAGGTTTAGTCTTACTAGATGTACTAAAAGTTTCTCAATCTTATATTTAGATTTAGTCTGGCTTAATCTAGTTACCTCTGAGGTGGGTTTCTGGAGGTCAATGATTAAAGTGTGATTATCTTTGAGGGGATTAAATGAGGGGAGATAGGTTGTAGTTGTAGGACTAATGACTAATAATGCATATTTTTTAAATATTGCTGCAAGGTTAATATTAACGGGATCATACAAAGCATCATATTTGAAAACAAAGTGAACTAAGTAAGGAACAACTGTGTGTGTACTTGAATCTGTAGTGAGAACCACTACAATCCCACTGTACCTTCGACAGGCAGCCTCTGTAGACATTTTTAAAGCGCAGCTCAAGACCCACTTGCTACACTCTTGCTTTTAATTGATCTTTTAATTGTTTGTTATTCATGTCCTCACTGTATTGCATTACTGCTCTTGTTTTTTAATGTTTATGCTTTGCTTTGCTTTGCTTTTTTTTCTCCATTGCTCTGTAAAGCACTTTGAGCTGATGAAAGGTGAAAGGTGCTATACACATTTTTACAAGTTTTATTATTATTATTATTATTACAATAATAGGCAATACTGTATATACCATTTAATGTGTGTGTGTGTGTGTATCAGAAATATTATGAAGGCCAAAATTGCAGGAATCAGAACTGTTAAAAGATAATTAAGTTGTTAAAATCCTAAAGGATCCCAAATATAATTGTCATCTCAACGTATAATGTACTCAATGTTGTGAGCATGTTGTTGTACACACAAAGACAGAGACTGTGTGTGCGTGCGTGCGTGCGTGCGTGCGTGCGTGCGTGTGCCACTGTCGGAGCGACTACAATAGATCAACATCCTTGACCGAGTCAATTTGCTGCGCTCGGCTCTCTATTTATCTTGATAGCGCTCACATGCAGGTCATTCACTCTGACAACTCATAAATGCCACGCAGAACGGCTACGGACGTGTGTGCGTGTGTGCGTGTGTGCGTGTGTGTGTGTGTGTGTGTGTGTGTGTGTGTGTGTGTGTGTGTGTGTGTGTGTGTGTGTGTGTGTGTGTGTGTGTGTGTGATGAGTCTAATGGAGCGTGCCGAGGATAGTTATATCCAGTACGTGGGATATTGAGACGTACGTATGGACTCCAGGACGGTTTCCAGCGGCAACCTATTTCATTGTGTTGATTAAGGTTGTCATGCCGACCGGTCCACTGATTACACAGCTGCCTCCTCTGCTCTCTCAGCGCTGAGAGAACTGGACATCTGCAATGCACTATTAACCCCTTCCTAAGTGACCTCCTCAATGAATGCCCTACTTCGGGCATTTGGGTCGCACAAGTAGTGAGTCAATATGAATATCCTATTCATATTGACTATTTAGGGCATGGTATTATAGGCATGGCATTTCTAATATTGTCAAAAAAATGTCCAACGTATTTCAAAAAGTTGAATAAGATAATGTATGCTCTGCAATGTGTGAAGCCTTTGTGAACTTGTAGATCAGCCATTTGCATGCATGCAACAAAGCTTAGCTTTGTTCATGAACATCACGGACATAATGTAATTGCTATAGCTACTGACTAAGCTAGATCATTATTTGTCTATAATATATAGACAAAGAATATTGCAATATTATTGCGAGATGCTGCCAGTTTCTTTCATTCAAGGATAGACATTTCAATCAGTCTATATATTCTGCTGCTGATCTCAATCTAAGGAAATGTCACCTTATTCAAACTGAGGCACAAGGTAATACTGTACATCACATGCATATAAATAGTTATCTAGGTCCTACTGCTTATATGTTTACCTATATATTCCTAGAATCAGACTCTAGGATCAGAGTTAGACCAAGAACATATCAGTAGTCTAAACAGTATCTATTATACATTTGAGAAGGTGTCCCCAAAGCCCGAACCACGGGCTAATGTCTCCTAATGTCGCGCCGCTCGGCCACACTCCACACCACCCGCGTAAAAATTGTCATCGCACTGCCACTAAAGCCGGCTCCCGTCCACACTCGCAAACAATATCAATATAAATAATAAACACAAACACGCCACAAGCACCGACACCCCCGCCTAATTTGTTGCCACGTCTATGAAAACAAGCCCAGAAAAAATGCCATTCAACACGCTACTTACAACTCGCTTACAATTCGCGGACCTGGCAACACTGCATCCTGTTTTCCCATTGGCTACGGTTGCTACAACACGCATTTGCACTGCATCTTGGGAGCAACACAGCTTAATGTAGGGGTCACCGATTGCTGTGCTACATCCCCCTCATGTTCTCACCACCCCGTTCGGCTACACCACACACACTAACCTACACAATTCTCCACATGCAACACAGGGCCCTTATTGGCTAGCCCCCTCACATGGCGATCCCCACACCCGAGGCGCATATATGGATACGAACAACAACAGCAACACCACACGCACACGCGCGCGCTGCAACAACAAAAAGCTACGTACAGTGTGTGTGTGTGTGTGTGTGTGCGCGCGCGCGGGGGGGGGGGGATTTGGATCGCCGCGCGATGCAGCGCAAATTGCACTACACTACACAGGGCTCGACAGTGCGACTACGTACTCGCATTTGCGACTTCACATATCACCGTGCAAGTTGTACAATTCACTTTGTAGCACCGGTGCGACTACACAATCCGATCTTTAAAGCTAAACGTTGCGCAGTTTACATCCAAAAGAATGTGTCACTCTCTCGGTTCTGCACCGCTGCTGGAGAAGTATAGCACTGTCGAAGGCAGCGCAACTTATCCCCCCCCCCCCCCCCCAGCGAGGGAGGAGAGAGAAGAGAGCGAGAGAGAGAGAGTGGCAGTGGCAGCCAGCAGCGATGTAACATGAGCCTGTGCATTTCACGCTTTTCACCCTATATAACTTCAACGCATAGGCAATCAAGTCAAGACCATTAATTAATGACTGCTGTGTAGGGGTGACGATTGCGTGATGCTTATATGTACAGGATTCTATAGGTCACCACTCTTGGTGTGACACACACACGGCTCCTGTCTATGTTGTTAATTTGTTGCCACGTCTATGAAAACAAGCACAGAAAAAATCTACACCTGGCGTGGAACAAACGGGACGAACCAAGGCGCATATATGGATCACAACAACACCAACAACACTACACGCACACGCGCGCACGCGCTGCAACACAAAACAGCTGCATACAACGCGTGTCACTGTGGACTTCTGTACCTGTGGACTTCTGTATCGCAACGCGGGGCAACGCAACTCTGGGATGAGCGGGCCGAAGGCCCGCGAAATTCTAGTAATATACAATATCAAAATGTATATCCGTTGAAATGATACAAACTTTAGGATGCCATGCCAACACATACACCTGCAGTTTACATAGCATGCTAGATAAATTACATTTTAAGCCTTGCATAAGCCTGCAAGGTCAAGGTCATCAATTGATGCTAGGGCAAGTGCTACAAATGTTCAACTACCTTCCTGAAAACTGTCTTTAAGTCGCTGTCTGTGAAAGTAACCTATACATAAAGAGCTATTTGTTTGACCTGATGGCGACACAGCATTTAGCCTCACGTTACTGTAAAGACAGGACAACATGGCTGACCATTAGCACAACCAATTACAGTACAATTACAGTGGTTACAGTATGGTGAGATCTTTGGATGGTGTGGAATAGGTCTAAACGTCAAGGAGTGAATAGTGAACTGGTGTCACTGTGTGTCGGCCATGCTGTTCATGTTGTGCCTTGAGTCATGTTTTCTGCTGTGTCATGGTTTGTTAATGCTGTGTCATGGTGTCACATATTGGCCGGCAGGTGTTTTGTCATGGCTGTGTGACATAACGTGAGTTGAGACCTGGAAACAGGTCGATTTGAGAAAGCAAGGTGATTGGTTGAAACAGCCATCAAGACGTGCTTCAAACGAGCATGATAGAACACCTACCGGTAATCAAAACATAAAAATCAGCTGCTCTGTTCTCCCAGAGCGCAGCCGACTGGGTTGCTAGGTAAGCCATTTTCTTGGGACATTTGTGGTCGTAGAGGCTACATCTGCCCTTCTTGTAAATATCAGTTTTTTTGGGTAAAATTTTAAGGCGCTTTACATAGATTGTGCATTACATTCAACCATTCATACACCGATGGCAACGGAAACCATGCAATGCACCAACCAGCACATCAGGAGCAATTTGGGGTTCAGTGTCTTGCTCAAGGACACTTCAACACTAACTCTGGGGCAGCCCAGGTTCTAACTGGCAACCTTGTGGTTACCATCCCCTGAGCCGCCGCCGCCGTAACAGTTGTATTAATCGCAATTTTACACTCAAGGGTGTGCTTTACCTTTCATTAATGCACTTAATTCTGTGCTGCCTCCAGCATGCATTTATGACAGTGAAGCACACCCTCTCGTGTAATATTGCTTAATTCAACAGAGGTGACACAGGATTTGAGCTCATTCACTTCACTCATTCGGCATTAAGGGAAATGTAAGGTTCAAGGTGGTTTCAAACTGGTGAAGCATCTGTGTCATTTTAGGTTTTAACTAGTATGTATACATACGTTTTTCTGAAAACTCTTTGGATTTAGAACAGTGGTTTAGAACAGTATTTGTTCTCAAAAATAGCAGATCTACAAGCTCAAGCTTGTTACATAATGCTATTTTAAAATTATGACAATGGTTGGAAAAAGTTCAATACGTTTAGTTTGTAAGGCACTCATCTGTGCTTTGAACAAAACATTTCAATCTACAAATTCCATGTGACTATACTAACAAATAATACATTTTAGGAAGGAAACCGCAGACCATATATAGGCTACCAGTAAGACGCCTGATGGCGAGAAGATGGCGAGAAGAAGCGTGCAAGGTCGCGTGCACGCATCCGCCTATAGGTGACAGCAGATTACTGGGCGAGTGCTGGCGCTTTGGCATGGGGGGTCAGATCAACATATGGAATGAATTCTGTACTGACCATATACGGAGCGTGTCTTGAGTGTACAGGGTTTGATGTGGTCAGATCAACATATGGAATGTCAGAACAGGTCAGCTCCATATATGGAGATCTATGGGTGGCAGCGGGGGCAGTGTATTGAGTGTACAGGGTTTGATGAGGGCCCAGTTATGGCCAGGCCTTAATTTTCGGCCTGATGAGAACTCTATTGTGGCAGTGGGGGGCAGTGTTTTGAGTGTACATCAGGGGTGCCCACACTTTTTTGACTTGAGGTCTACTTTTAAAATTGCCAGCTCAAGGTGATCTACCAACCAAAAGATAATTATCCCTTTGCTTAAAATACTCAAAATATGTACCTATATGGCGAATAAATAAATAACATTAAGGCATTAGGACTTTCAAAATCTAGGTTTCAAAATCAATTCTATTTATTTATCTTTTCAGTTTCCCCGCATTGCAAAGAAGAGACTTAATTTCTGACTTTTTCGGATTTTCTGACTTGATCTGGCCTGTTAACATTTTCATAGACCTGGTTGCTTGTTTCTCTCTCAGTCACGAAATGTGGCAACCGTCAAAGCTAGTCGTAGTTTGTTTTGGTTGTGATGCATGGATGATGGCATCATGATGCTACCGCACAGACCACACAGAGACTACCGTGGAGGCGCGGACCCCCACGCAGACTATCGCGGACCCCCACGCAGACTATCGCGGACCTCCGCGGGGGTCCGCGCCGACCTCCGTTTTTTTTATCGCGCGATAAGAGTCTCGCGGTAACGCCGATAACGGCCCAGCATTAATAATCATCTTCCCACTCTCCATGGAAGTGATATGTTTTAGGCTTCTTTGCCGCGCGCATCTTGCTATATGAACAATGATGGATAGATATCCTTTTAATTTGTTTGTTTAACAACATAACAGACCCGACGTTCTCCTTCAAAGCCACCGGCGCGCCGCCGCCTGCCCGAGGCGAGGATTGTTTTTCTTTTTTTCTTTTTTCATGGCAGGGCCAAGCGGTCTACCTGCGCAGCGCTTGCGATCGACTGGTCGACCGCGATCGACGTAATGGGCACCCCTGGTGTACATGATTTAATGAGGGCCCAGGTAGGGCCGGGCCTTAATTTTCGGGCCTGTTGAGAACTCTAGTTTTTGCCGGTTGCCGGGCGTGGCTGCACTAATACATTTGGGTCTCTAGAGTCTAGAGTTTAAATGGACAGGTATTACTCAAAAGGGAGACATCGAAGAGGAAGGAAGGATGGACCATATGGTCATGCCTGGGGTGACCAACTGACTGACTAACGAGAAATTTCATTGTAAATGCGACCTGCGGTTGTAAAAATCTGACCTTGTGCCACGATTGGCCCCTGGGCTGGATTTCGACGTGGTCTGGCGTTCATTCACAAACCCCCCCCCCAAAGAAAAACAATTGTTGGGGGGCGATGTGAACACATTTTCAGTGATTGAGTATATCTTCTTTCCTGCTGGCAGCGTGCACAATAAATGTATGTAATGTTTACTATCAGTGTAGTGGTTTACCAGATTACACACATCTGTGTAATCCCCCCCCCCCCCCCCCTGCCTTCTGCCGTGTGGAGATAAAATATAATATGTCTCTGTCTGGGGGAAACCTCATAACTGTCCAAAACTGTTTCTTTTCAGGATTCAAATTCAAAAGTAGCAGATGTACAAGCTTGAAACGCGTCGCTTCACACCGTGTATCAAGCTTGTGGATCTGATATTTTGTATTATTTTGTGTGATGCTGTAGGCTCTAGTATGATCAAGTAGGGTGTTACTTTGCAAACAAAAAGTGTTTGTGGCCGTAGGTCGCAGATTACTATGAAAACCTGCAAAACCTGTCAGTCTGTCAGTGACTCCGTCACACCACCCGTCCATCGTCTTCTATGTCTCCGTTTTGATTGATACCTGTTCATTTAAAGTCTAGACGGGCCAGCCCCAAAGTTATTAGTGCAGCTGCGCCCGGCAGCCGGCGATAACTACAGTTCTCAACAGACCCGAAAATTAAGGCCTGGCCCTACCTGGGCCCTCATCAAACCCTGTACACTCAAGACACTGCCCCCGCTACCACCCTTAGATCTCCATATATGGAGCTGACCAGTTCTGACATTCCATATGTTGATCTGACCTCATCAAACCCTGTACACTCAAGACACCCTCCATATATGGCCAGTACATAATTCATTCCATATGTTAATCTGACCCCCCCATGCCAAAGCGACAGCGCTCGCCCAGCAGTCTCCCGTCACCCAGGCAGATGCGTGCAAAAGTGAGGTCGCTTCTCGCCCTCAGGGCGTCTTGATTGATTGATTGAATACTTTATTGGCAGAAATGTAATCAGTACAGGGTACAGTCAAACAGAAATGTAATCAGTACAGGGTACAGTCAAACAGAAATGTAATCAGTACAGGGTACAGTCAAACAGAAATGTAATCAGTACAGGGTACAGTCAAACAGAAATGTAATCAGTACAGGGTACAGTCAAACAGAAATGTAATCAGTACAGGGTACAGTCAAACAGAAATGTAATCAGTACAGGGTACAGTCAAACAGAAATGTAATCAGTACAGGGTACAGACAAACACACGTCCAATGGCATCACCAAAAAGCGTCTTACTGGTAATATAGTAGATATAAGAGGTTTCTGCCCTGACGACAATGATAATAATATTGCTGTCGTGCAGCAACCCTGTATCTATCAACCCTGTATCTATCAACCCTGTATCTATCAACCCTGTATCTATCAACCCTGTATCTATCAACCCTGTATCTATCAACCCTGTATCTATCAACCCTGTATCTATCAACCCTGTATCTATCAACCCTGTATCTATCAACCCTGTATCTATCAACGTTGTATCTATCAACGTTGTATCTATCAACGTTTTTGTGTGTCATGCAAAAGTAGAGAATAAATCTAATCTACAAGATTGTTTATGGCAATTATTGAAAGTGATTTAAAAGAAAACGTGAACGTGGTTAAATGTGTCAGTGGATTTTTTACAGAACCGTGAGGTTCCCAGTTCGATCCGGCTCCCCCAGAGTTAGATGACCTTCACACCGGAAAGCTTTACTGCGATTAAAACGAATCCTGCTGCACATTGTCGGAAAGTGCACTTTGTTTGGCAGGTGTGAAGCCTCATTCAAATCCTAATGCGCATCAAAGAACCGCATTCTACTCCCACCAAAAACGGGGGTTTCGCTTTGCTTCCAATCGCACTTGATTACGATTCGGTGCAGGTGTGAATGCAATCCGCAGCAAATAAAGGAAATGAAGCAAACAATGTGGCGGGTGAGGAGCTAAACACAGTTGGAGACAGAGAAGGCATATTTTACGCAGCACAAAGATGTCCTGTTACCGTGGATAGACGTGGTCGAAATGAGGACGAGTACATTAATCAATTGCTTAAGGAAACACCTAAAAACACTGCAGTGTAGCCTACAGTATATTCTGTCTGTCTGTCTGTGCGTGCCGTAAACATGGAGTGCTGTCACTGTGTGGGACTGGGGAGTAGGGGCTTTGTCTGTCTGTGTTCATTGCGCCTCTATGCCCAAAGGAACAGTGCGTGCGGAGAGAGAGAGAGAGAGAGGTCCAGTCCCCGACGGCACGACACATGCAGGTTATGAGTATAATTTTAACACCATAGATTTCACTGTGTAGGGCCAGGCTATAGTTTATGAATTGAACACATTGATAAGGTCCCTTCTGCGTTTCCAATTGCTGCGGTTATACAGCGCAGTGTGAAGGCAAACCGCAGCAAAATAAATATGCAAGAATCCCAACTTCTCCGCCCATTCGCATCGAGTCTACCGAAGTATTAGGTGGGAATGTGACCTTAGTGTCAAAGTGTCCTTGAGCAAGACCTGAACCCCTAATTGCTCCTGATGTGCAGGTTGCCTTGCATGGTTTCCTCCACCATCGGTGTGTGAATGGGTGAACAATGCACAATCTATGTAAAGAGCTTTGGATAAAGGCACTATATAAATGCACCATTTACCATTTACAGGTTATTTTTTTCTCGTGAATAGTAACGGTTTTGGACATACAAGGTTCCCACTCAACAGCAGCATTATTATATACAAAAACATAAAGTTAAACTGTGAATAATGAATGTAAATATATAATATTATATAAGATGACTCCACTCTTGCTGTTTGACTGGTAACCTGCTTTACTCTGTATGGTGTCCATATTTGGGCATAGCGGTTTAATTGGTTGGAACAACAGCCAATAGGAGCATTGTAGAATTTAAGACCGTTCACTAATTATTTTCTAGCAACCAATACAATGTTAGGAATACTCTTATTTTCCTTTCGTGTGTGTGTGTTTGTTAAATATTTGCGTATAGGACTATAACAAGTTCAAAATGGAGATACTCAAGTAAAGTTAAAAAAAGTACTTAAGTAATAGTACTTGAGTAGATGCACTTAGCTATCAATCAACAGGGAGTGTAGGAGAGACAGACAGTAGGTAAGCTGAGAGGGACACAGTGTAGGAGAGACAGGCAGTAGAGAGCTAAGAGGGAGACAGTGTAGGAGAGACAGACAGTAGGTAAGCTGAGAGGGACACAGTGTAGGAGAGACAGACAGTAGGTAAGCTGAGAGGGAGACAGTGTAGGAGAGACAGACAGTAGGTAGGCTGAGAGGGAGACAGTGTAGGAGAGACAGACAGTAGAGAGAGACAGTGTAGGAGAGACAGACAGTAGAAAGCTGAGAGGGAGACAGTGTAGGAGAGACAGACAGTAGAAAGCTGAGAGGGAGACAGTGTAGGAGAGACAGACAGTAGGTAAGCTGAGAGGGACACAGTGTAGGAGAGACAGACAGTAGGTAAGCTGAGAGGGACACAGTGCAGGAGAGACAGACAGTAGAAATCTGAGAGGGACACAGTGTAGGAGAGACAGACAGTAGGTAAGCTGAGAGGGAGACAGTGTAGGAGAGACAGACAGTAGGTAAGCTGAGAGGGAGACAGTGTAGGAGAGACAGACAGTAGGTAAGCTGAGAGGGAGACAGTGTAGGAGAGACAGACAGTAGGTAAACTGAGAGGGACACAGTGTAGGAGAGACAGACAGTAGGTAAGCTGAGAGGGAGACAGTGTAGGAGAGACAGACAGTAGGTAAACTGAGAGGGAGACAGTGTAGGAGAGACAGACAGTAGGTAAGCTGAGAGACAGACAGTGTAGGAGAGACAGACAGGTAAGCTGAGAGGGAGTCAGTGTAGGAGAGACAGACAGTGGGTAAGCTGAGAGGGGCACAGTGTAGGAGAGACAGACAGTAGGGAAGCTGAGAGGGAGACAGTGTAGGAGAGACAGACAGTAGGTAAGCTGAGAGGGAGACAGTGTAGGAGAGACAGACAGTAGGTAAGCTGAGAGACAGACAGTGTAGGAGAGACAGACAGTAGGTAAACTGAGAGGGACACAGTGTAGGAGAGACAGACAGTAGGTAAGCTGAGAGGGAGACAGTGTAGGAGAGACAGACAGTAGGTAAACTGAGAGGGAGACAGTGTAGGAGAGACAGACAGTAGGTAAGCTGAGAGACAGACAGTGTAGGAGAGACAGACAGGTAAGCTGAGAGGGAGTCAGTGTAGGAGAGACAGACAGTGGGTAAGCTGAGAGGGGCACAGTGTAGGAGAGACAGACAGTAGGTAAGCTGAGAGGGAGACAGTGTAGGAGAGACAGACAGTAGGTAAGCTGAGAGGGACACAGTGTAGGAGAGACAGACAGTAGAGAGCTGAGAGGGAGACAGTGTAGGAGAGACAGACAGTAGGTAGGCTGAGAGGGAGACAGTGTAGGAGAGACAGACAGTAGAGAGAGACAGTGTAGGAGAGACAGACAGTAGAAAGCTGAGAGGGAGACAGTGTAGGAGAGACAGACAGTAGAAAGCTGAGAGGGAGACAGTGTAGGAGAGACAGACAGTAGGTAAACTGAGAGGGACACAGTGTAGGAGAGACAGACAGTAGGTAAGCTGAGAGGGACACAGTGCAGGAGAGACAGACAGTAGAAATCTGAGAGGGACACAGTGTAGGAGAGACAGACAGTAGGTAAGCTGAGAGGGAGACAGTGTAGGAGAGACAGACAGTAGGTAAGCTGAGAGGGAGACAGTGTAGGAGAGACAGACAGTAGGTAAGCTGAGAGGGAGACAGTGTAGGAGAGACAGACAGTAGGTAAACTGAGAGGGACACAGTGTAGGAGAGACAGACAGTAGGTAAGCTGAGAGGGAGACAGTGTAGGAGAGACAGACAGTAGGTAAACTGAGAGGGAGACAGTGTAGGAGAGACAGACAGTAGGTAAGCTGAGAGACAGACAGTGTAGGAGAGACAGACAGGTAAGCTGAGAGGGAGTCAGTGTAGGAGAGACAGACAGTGGGTATAAGCTGAGAGGGGCACAGTGTAGGAGAGACAGACAGTAGGGAAGCTGAGAGGGAGACAGTGTAGGAGAGACAGACAGTAGGTAAGCTGAGAGGGAGACAGTGTAGGAGAGACAGACAGTAGGTAAGCTGAGAGACAGACAGTGTAGGAGAGACAGACAGTAGGTAAACTGAGAGGGACACAGTGTAGGAGAGACAGACAGTAGGTAAGCTGAGAGGGAGACAGTGTAGGAGAGACAGACAGTAGGTAAACTGAGAGGGAGACAGTGTAGGAGAGACAGACAGTAGGTAAGCTGAGAGACAGACAGTGTAGGAGAGACAGACAGGTAAGCTGAGAGGGAGTCAGTGTAGGAGAGACAGACAGTGGGTAAGCTGAGAGGGGCACAGTGTAGGAGAGACAGACAGTAGGTAAGCTGAGAGGGAGACAGTGTAGGAGAGACAGACAGTAGGTAAGCTGAGAGGGAGACAGTGTAGGAGAGACAGACAGTAGGTAAGCTGAGAGGGAGACAGTGTAGGAGAGACAGACAGTAGGTAAGCTGAGAGGGACACAGTGTAGGAGAGACAGACAGTAGAGAGCTAAGTATCCAATCAATGAATAAAAGATGAATGCCATAATTGTAAGTATAGCTTGTGGATCGGCTATTTACCATGAAAGATTTGGTGGAAGTCTGGAGTGTGAGCAGCTCTTGAGGCAGCTGTTGATGGTTACTGCTGTTGCAATCACATTTATTGCACTTTAGGCATTTATGTAAGGCGCTAATCAAATCTGAGATGTATGTTCATAAAACAATATCATGCACAATGTATAGAGGCTAATTTGCATCCACAGAGTGCACTATTGTGATTGTTGGTTTTCAGACCATCTCAAATGTAAGTTATGTTTATTCATATCTTGCAGCAAATTACAATTTGTTTCTCTTTAAATTGAAACCGTGCAGTGCCATTACCTTTGTCAGCCTCGGAAGGAATGTTGCCATTAAGGCGTATACTATCATTTTAAGACACTTCTGGGATCATTTCAACGTCTACCCTGACTTCTGTGTTGCACCCCAGACAGTTTTTCAAGTTGCTTGATTCAATAACCCCCTCATTTATAAGCCCATTCTATGTAAAACTCCACGTTAACCATGAGAGACTCATTGAACTATCATGACTGATATTGTCATTCTAATGCACGGGGGGACCATCATATTCCCTTCAGTTATTGCATTATGTTTCTTTAATGTAATGTTTCATCAAGGACTCCTGCACTTTTATGCATATAATTATAGATGACCGAGTGTTTTTTAACAACTAAATTGTCCGTGAAAGTTCTATGTTCCTTTTTTTTAAAGTTACAATTGAGCAAGCATGAAATAACTGACCGGATGCAACCGGGATGAAGCATAATCCCCACTGGCCATAAATCAATAATGCACAGAATCTGACCAGCTTGTCACATCAGATGTGCCATTTTAGAACTTCACAGGCCCTGCCATTGGCAATTCATGGGCAAATCAGTGGGATATCCACACCTTTTCATGGAGGAAGTCGGACAATTGCCAATAATAAAAAAACAAAGGCACATGAGTTGTGAATGGGGGGGGGGGTGCTTTTCAGTGCAGTGTTGATTTTTACAGCACATTTTGATTTAGTCATAGTCATTTGCATAAAATTCCATATGTCTAGTCTAGTTCAATTCGTTGCCAGAATTGTCAGTATATTTAGTATTAGTATTTAGTTTTTGTCACCATAGCTTAGTTTCATTTAGTTTCCGTCAGTGAAAATAGGCCGTTTTGGTCGACAAAATCAATACTGCTTCTGCAGGGAAAGATTCTGTAATGACACATCTGTAAGTGGGTGAAACATTGGTTTTCCGTACAAGATCCATCGCTTGTATAGTGCACTAGGCATTCCCAACAAAACAAACTTACACAACATCCAACACACACTAAGGGCTGATGATACTGACACCCGTTCAATGAGCAGCCAAACATTGACAACAAGCAAAGGAAGCCAAGGGTTAATAGGCCTACATAGGAACGAATGTCAACAGAATGGTTTTGCTACTCCCTGCCGTTTATAATCTCAACTCTCTCCTTGCTGATTCACTGTTGTTTTATGTCTCTCAGCAAACATTACCCACTACACGCACATTAGCCTCTGTGTGCGCGCGCATGTGCGCGTGTGTGTGTGTGTGTGTGTGTGTGTGTGTGTGTGTGTGTGTGTGTGTGTGTGTGTGTGTGTGTGTGTGTGTGTGTGTGTGTGTGTGTGTGTGTGTGTGTGTGTGTTTCAAAGGCAGGCAGTGTGGGTGCCACAGCACGAACAGTCAAAGCCCCCCCGCTGAGTGTGTCAAACTAAAAAAATCTCTCTGAACTCTGAATTAGCAGTCCCCTCCTCTCCTCTCCTCTCCTCCATTCGCCTCCCCTCTCCTTCTCTCCTCTCCTCCACTCTCCTCCTCCGCTCTCCTCTCCTCCATTCTCCTCTCCACCTCCCTTCTCCTCTCCTCCATTCTCCTCCACTCTCCTCCTCTGCTCTCCTCTCCTCCATTCTCCTCCCCTCTCCTCTCCTCCATTCTCCTCCCCTCTCCTCTCCTCCATTCTCTTCCCCTCTCCTCTCCTCCATTCTCCTCCCCTCTCCTTCTCTCCTCTCCTCCATTCTCCACTCTCCTCTCCTCCATTCTCCTCCCCTCTCCTCTCCTCTCCCCATCTCCTCCATTCTCCTCCCCTCTCCTCTCCTCCATTCTCCTCCCCTCTCCTCTCCTCTCCCCATCTCCTCCATTCTCCTCCCCTCTCCTCTCCTCCATTCTCCTCCCCTCTCCTCTCCTCTCCCCATCTCCTCCATTCTCCTCCTCTCCTCTCTTCACTCTCCATTTCTTCTTCACTTCCTCCATATTCCCTTCCCCTCATCATCACCCCCACGTGTCTCTCCTTCCCAAATTATGTTTACAACTGTGAGGAGAAAACGGAAAGCACAACACAAGATGGAAAGAAAGAAAGAAAGAAAGAAAGATTGAAAGAAAGAAAGAAAGAAAAATAAAGGAAATGGGGTCAGATGGCAATGAGTTAGTGATAAGAGATAAAACTATTCAAATATACTGTAGAGAAATAGTGTGTGTGTGAGAGAGAGAGAGAGAGAGAGAGAGAGAGAGAGAGAGAGAGAGAGAGAGAGAGAGAGAGAGAGAGAGAGAGAGAGAGAGAGAGAGAGAGAGAGAGAGAGAGAGAGAGAGAGAGAGAGAGAGAGAGAGAGAGAGAGAGAGCTTACAGCTGCAGAAGCTCTGCATACACAATGACTTAGTCTTATATCATTGTGTCGGGCAGAACACTCATCTCCATATTCTAACTCTGTGTGTGTGTGTGTGTGTGTGTGTGCGTGCGTGCACCGTGCGTGCGTGTTTTCCCGTAAATGAACGCCCTATACTTGATCATACTGCAGCATCACACATGAAGAGCATCATCAGTAGCCTGGTTATAATCACCATCAGTTTGCATAACACCTGGGACACAAACGCTAGTTTATAATGCTAATCAATCGCAACAAAATCAACTCTCCCGCTGTACAAAGACCTTCTATCCTTCAACTATAGCCATACTGTGTAGGCCTATCATTCATTCACACACACACACACACACACGCTATTTCTGAGTTATCTCAGTTGTGTGTGTGTGTGTGTGTGTGTGTGTGTGTGTGTGTGTGTGTGTGTGTGTGTGTGTGTGTGTGTGTGTGTGTGTGTGTGTGTGTGTGTGTGTGTGTGTGATCACGTTGCCAGGTATACAACATAAAGGGGTGGAGAGCTTTTGATGTGCTAATAATGTGTTATTTTTTATCACACCACACACACACACACACACACACACACACACACACACACACACACACACACACACACACACAGACACACGCGCTTACACACAGTGTTAGTTGTTGTGTGCCTGTGGCATCCTGCTGTCCATGATAATGTCTTATAGATGAATGGGGCCTCATATGTCGATTAAAGTACGATAAAAAAAGAAGTGCTTGTTTTGAGGCGCAAGTCAAGGCCATGCTCCCAGCCACGGCTGGCCACGGCTTACTGCCACAAGACTTATACAAGCTCCGTCCCTTCCCGGTCGCAAAAAAGGTCCACTCGGGGTTATGTTTTCACTCGGGGCCTCCATATTTTGGACACATCATTACAGGTATTCTGTTTTTCTCAAACTAGTCCTTACCCGTTCTGAATAATATGAACACCCAATGAGTACAGTGTGGGTATTGTGATAATAGATCACATGACTGATAGGGAATTGTTAACAGATGATCTTGGGAAGTTGGGTTAATGTAATTATGTAATATGGACGGACGGACGGACGTCGGACGGACGCCTGTATGTATTTTACCGACAGCACGGGATGTGTTCCCCCTCCGTCGAGTGGTGGATTATATTATTGATATGTTCTGATCCAACAGATATAAAAGTACACAGTAATGTAACTTTGGGATTTTAACCAAATCATCCAAATGGACCCGCTCATTACATGTTGAGCGAAACTAGGGCTGACCCCAAAAAAAAGATTAATCGACGTTCAATCGATAAGCACAGGAGTCGATCTTGAAATAAAAAATCGAATAGTCATTAAAGAAAAAAGCGCCCCCTTTTGGTCCGCGAGCCGGCCCATTTTGGTCCGCGAGCCAGGCACAAGCATGGCGCAAGCATGGCTCCGTCCTCACGTGTTAACGAGGAAGTCAACAAGTGCAGCTACAGTCATGCCGTCCACGCAGAAAAATAAGTCAAAAGTGACATGGTTGCATTTTAAAATATGCAAAGAAGTCCACGACCGTGGTGGAAAAATAATGTGCCACGTTATCACGGCAACTGTAGCGAAGAGGATTCTATCCATCCCCGACTCCCTGCCGCATGCTACTACAACCCCATCGGAGTGCATCTTCTCCAAAGCTGGATTTATTGTCTCTTTTCTGCACTAATATAAGTACGGTAACTATAATATTGCACTCAGAGACAGAGCCGCTTTTTACTACTACCGGTATTTAATTACATATTTCCATTTTGCACCAATATTATACTGCCATGTCTTAATAAGTTAATACAGTGTTGCTTTTTACAAATAAAATAAGCAAATTAAGAAGGTTGATCACAAAGTTAGTGTGGTATTATAGGCTACTTTGATAGGAATGCGACATGATTAAGAACACCTGCCTGGGTGCTGTGAACAGTGAATAATTATATAGTTTCTTACCTCGTGGCTCCGTGCTTTTGTTTGAAGAAAGAATAAGTATAATCCAAGGTTTGTTTGTCTGGAGATCCAACACTGTGTCATATTATTAAAGTAAGTCAACTTTAAGAAGAGCTGCGGCCATTGTGCTGCAGAGAAGCTGCTCCGCTCTGCTAATTGATCTGACCTATATTTGCGTAACTGACTGGCATGAGGTATAGCCTAATTACTTATTTGGCAGCACCTGGAATGACAATAGTAACCTTATATACACATTTCAAAAGGCTTTCATATACTATTAATATTTTTCTAATAAGGTTTGTCCTCATAGATAGAAATGTGATAATTTTTGTATCGTTTTGGATATTAATTTATTCATTATTAAAGCACAGGGCCTCGCATTTCTCCCAGGCAGCTCTGATTGCACTTATAGTCTATTGCTGCGAGCCATGCGTGCGCCTCGCAGCAAGCTCTGCTGCGCTGTCATAAAGCCTAAATGACGCTTTATTTCAGTTACTTTTATGGCAAGAGAAGCAAAATGCAGTTCGTTTACACTTGACAGCGTGTGCCGTTTTGATGGCAAAACTTATATATATGCCTTATTTAGCCTATTTGTTTTAGTTTTTAGTTTAGTTCCATAGAACCTAGAGCCTGGGATGCCTACATGTGTCAGGCTTGATTGGTTGCACTTAATAAGAGTTCATGTTATGGTCGGGTGGTGTTTTTTCCACGAAGCCTCTGACTTTATTTCAGTTATAAATGTTACACGAGAGAAGCAAAATGCTGTTCGTCGTGTGCTGTGCAGCTTTGGATTATATTCCTTTATTTGAGAGGTATTGTGTCAGGCGCAGTTGATTTTATTTCTGACATGTTTCAGGCTTGAAGAGTTCATTCATGTTACCGTTCGTTTACAATTGACAGAGGAGTTTGGATTATATATCTTTTTATTTGATTGAGAGGTAATTGAGAGGCGCTGTTTAATAGTTGTTAAATCAAAGACCAATCCAATATGCGCTCCTCTCTACTATTTGTATCTAATGCTGCTATATTGCTGTTTTATTATAAGCCTAATTCATTGTGCGTCACTGCTCGCCTCGCAGTGGAGAAGGCAAGGGGATTGTTGCACGGAAAAGTGTGACCCCTACATTAATCTGTCTCCCTCCCAACATGCAATTCACTTGTGACACGTGTTCTGCGGGATGATGGCGGGGCTAGGAGTTGTTTCTGACGAAAAATAAGTAAATTAAGATAGTGGCAGGCATTTTGTGGCGCTTGTAAGCATTTCACATTGAAGCGAGAGACGTCGTAAATGTGGCAACCTAGCGGGAATAGTATACTGTACTCCTCTGTACTGTACTGTAGTCCTCTGCACTGTCCTGTCCTGTCCTGTACTGTCCTGTACTGTACTGTACTGTACTGTACTGTACTGTACTGTACTGTACTGTACTGTACTGTACTCCACTGTACTGTACTGTACTGTACTGTACTGTACTGTACTGTACTGTACTGTACTGTACTGTACTGTACTGTACTGTACCGTATTGTAGCATACTGGACCGTACTGTATCATACTGAACTGTGCCATACTGTACTATACGGTACTGTACGCTACTGTACTGTGCCATACTGTACTGTACTGTACTGTACTGTACTGTACTGTACTGTACTGTACTGTACTTTACCGTACTGTACTGTAGCATACTGTGCTGTACCGTGCTGCTGTGCCCTGTGTATCACCGTCTCCACACCTTAGCGCAAAACGGTCTTAAGCTGCGCACTTCTTAAGCTCTGCGCAGCTTCAATTCCGAGTTTTTAGACAGCTGGTGGATGGAAAAGAAGCTCCACCTCCGCGGACTTTTTGCGAGGAGGAGAGCGTTTCCGGGAATCTGGCCGTCGCGCAAAAAGTCCGCGGAGGTGGAGCTTCTTTTCCATCCACCAGCTGTCTAAAAACTCAGAATTTAAGCTGCGCGCAGCCGAGAACGTGCGCAGCTCTTTCGATAGTGTGGCAGCACCTTATGTGTGTGCGCGCGTGTGCTTGTGTACATGTGTGTGTGCAGTGAAAAGGGGAGGGGCGGGGGAATGAGGAAATTGTGATGTAATTTGCATCACAGTGAAATGTTGCGCAATAACAGTGTGTCTGACAAAAGTAATATTTGTACAGTAAATATGGCAGTTGTGGGGAAGCGATGTGGGTCTTGGAAGATTATTAAAAACGCTTGCAGTGTTGTGTGGACTGTTCTAGAGGAACTCTGTCAGTATGAGTTCATGTTTGACAAATTCAGTTAATAACAAACATAACACGCTATAGAGTCAAGTGTTCTGGTGTGAAGTGTTCCTGGAGCGAAGGCTTTCTGACTGAAGTTATTTCTTTTGACAAGCTGAACAAAACGCCTCCCACAGTCTAGTACTTCACGGAAGGCAACTGTATTATCGCATCACAAGTGTAAGACAGAGTGGTTGAAATACGTTCCAGACGACTTATGTCAGCTGAGGACGATAGAGAAAGTAGCAAGGGAAACGCAGCCAGAGAATACGGAGGCAAAATGTCATAGGCCTATTGTCACATTTGCAGACACCTTATACCAGTGGTTCTCAAACCTTTTTGGCTCAGAGCACCCCTGTAAATATAACCTGTTCATCCACAGCACCCCTGAATTACATTGCTACTTTATAGCACCATACATTTGTCAAGTAAGGATCTGTAAATCTTTGCACTTACAATGCAGTATTTCACAAGGAAATATTTTAGGCCTACTTGAAGTTTAACTACTTGAATCCCAGCATCCCAATTCTGGGTGGAGCTTCTGGGTGAGCTTGTAGAAATGCTATATTTTCGGCAAAGAGATTTGGTAAGATGAAAAAAAAACACATACTGTGGTTAAACTGAAGTGATAATGATAAATTCCCAAACAAGTATTCTGTGGCACTTGGACTTGTGTCACTTTTAAATACCCTGCCTTATATCTCCACATTTCATCAAAAATGAATCACATCTAGCAAACAGCTAATCTATGAACTCAATATTATTTTAATGATTTTGTCAAATAATACTAATACAAAAGTAATTGAGTCAACTGACTCAATGTGTGTGTGTGTGTGTGTGTGTGTGTGTGTGTGTGTGTGTGTGTGTGTGTGTGTGTGTGTGTGTGTGTGTGTGTGTGTGTGTGTGTGTGTGTGTGTGTGTGTGTGTGTGTGTGTGTGTGTGTGTGTGTGTGTGTGTGTGTGTGTGTGTGTCCGCGCGCTCCCTCTCAGTGCAGTCCAGTGATTTTTGGGACCCCCGGGGCCTAGTGGGGAACGGGCAGATCGATGGATGACGCTGATATATGGACTGATGTAAAAACAACAGAGAGAGAGAGAGAGAGAGAGAGAGAGAGAGAGAGAGACTAAGTAAGATGCATGCAAAGTGAGTGAAAGAGAAAACGAGCATAGTTTGTTTGCTATACATTAGCGTGTTTGTAGTGCAGGTGTATTGACTCTAAATTGACAATTCAAGGAGGCACGCACGCACGCACGCACGCACACGCAGGGAAACCCATGGTAAATGTCTTTAATGTGTTAATTTGGGCAGCATCATGCCATGTGTACTGCAGCATATTGTAATTATATTCTCAATGGAATATGTCTTGACAGATGAGAGTTAACATTTCCACCTCAAGAAGAGAAGTACTCTGTACTTATAGAGCACTGTCAATCCCATGCCCTTTGATCTACGATGGAATTACACCAGTCAGTCAGCTTGTAGATTGGCTATTTTCGGAGCGCGATACCCACACACAACCATAACAAAGACTTAGTTCTACTGGATCTCCTCTCCACTAGCCGCACCCTGACATTTTAGTCTAGTTTTGTGTTGATGAAATAGACAATATATTTAGTCATTGTTTTAGTCATCATAGGTTAGTTTTTTTTTTTTTTAGTTTTTTTCGTCAGTAAAAAAAGTGAGTCGCCGAACATTTTTCAAGGACATTAATGAACACTGGCATGTAGTCACAGTTGATCACAGTTGAACCTTTTACAATGCTTGTGATTCAGTCATTAGATTATATAAGCTTATATAACGTCTTCCCCATTCACAATGTATTCAGGCCCAGTCATCATGGTTCCTAGTGCGTGTTCTCTATCCATCACGTGTGTGTGTGTGTGTGTGCGTGTGTGCGTGTGTGTGTGCGTGTGTGCGTGCGTGCGCGCGCGCTTAATTTGTGTGTGTGTGTGCGTGCGCGTGCGCATGCACGCTTAATTTGTGTGTGTGTGCGTGCGACGCGTGTACTTCATTTGTGTGTGTGTGTACTTAATTTGTGTGCATGATGATTACACCTGTCTTGTATCATGATTGCGTCCGCATGCGCATGCGTGTGTGCGCATGCGTGTGTGCGCATGCGTGTGTCTTTATGTGAGAGTGACAGAATGACAGATGATACTACAGTTGACCGAGAGAGAGAGAGAGAGAGAGAGAGAGAGAGAGAGAGAGAGAGAGAGAGAGAGAGAGAGAGAGAGAGATGAAACTCCATTCCACACAACAGATTGCACAGTGAACATGTTTTCATACAGAAGTTCATTATTGTAAAGCATCATTCAACAATGACCTGCACATGGCATTTAGTTTGATGCCTGTTTATCAGTTGTTTAGGTCAGGAGGAGTTGTTTAGGTAAGGATTGGGGTAGTATCTACAGTACTAGGACATCTGACATGGGAGGAGGAGTTGTTTAGGTAAGGATTGGGGTAGTATCTACAGTACTAGGACATCTGACATGGGAGGTGACCTCAAGAGACGGCTGTTGGTTTCTAAAGTGGAGTGGGTAGTAGTGCAGTACGGAGCTGAGACTATGGACACGCACAACTCCAACAGAGACATATGCCTGTTGGATGGATGGAGCATGCGACAAATGTGCAGACCACATCAGAAACATAGTGGAAGGGTCAGAGAGAGAAGAATGAGGCTGGCACTGCATCAGGCACCTGGAACAGGTGGTATTTTCCTTTATTGTATAGTATTGCTGCTTTTAATTTACTTTCCTTAAGTAAAAAATAATAATCTGAGTACAGAGACAGAATTGTCTGGAATGTTGAAACAACCACAGAATGATGGTTTGATCGTGGGGGATCGTGTATGTCATGATTCAGAGCTCCACAGTTTAATCTGTTGGCAACGATAACGATTACAGCATGTTTTTCACTTCCGGTTCATTTCCTCTTTTATCGATCACCTAGCAGCAACCATTATATGGCGGTGAAGAGTGTGATCTATCATAAACCACTGCTGGCAATAGGATGTAAATCACCGTATTTGGCAGTGAAATGTTGGATTGGAAAGGCCGTAATCTGTCAACCAATGTGTTAGTAGGCTGATGTCTAAAGAGAGAAAATAAAAACGATATAGAAATGATATACGTGAAAAGTTCCCATTTGGCATGTTTTTTCTGCTAGTCATTTCTAATGACCATGAGTGAAGCGTTTTGGAAATTACCTCAGTTAAGGTTTCATGGTTTGTTCAGACTCAGAGAGAGGATTTTAATTAGAGCTGGAATGTGAAGTATGATTGTATCTCCTCAAATTCATTTTGGCACGGTGCTGACCATTGATCATCTGACAATGTAAAATAGTAGAGTAGGTTCAAGTTCAAGTAGGAACTTGAACTTGTCCTTGAACTTGAACCGATCGACCACCTGCTGAGCATTAGACATTCTAGCTCCGATTTTTTCAAATCCAATTATCTCGGATTCTTTTCCCAGATTGCGTTTCTGGTCAAAACAAAGCTTTATTCACGACCCATAACTAAAGCGGCCCGTGAGTTTTTGTTCTTCAAAATAATAGTACTCACTGAAAAGACCGTGGCACTGCATGGGTGAATTGAATGATTATGTGTCTGGCATTGAATGAGTTTAATATTGGAATGCTGATTATTATTGTTTTCAGCTGTCAATTCCAAACATGCAAACATGACCAACTTGAATTACTTTAATTTAGTCTATATTAGTAGCTTAATGATTATTAAAATTGTATTGTTTTTTTAATCTCCAATGTATTTGTATTTAAGTTCATAAAGTTAAGATGCAAGAAGGCATTTTAAATTAAATAAAAGTGTAACTTTTCAGGAAAAAGTAAATAAAAACATTCAGGATTCCAATTTAGAAATGCATCACGCTGTGATGCATTTTGAGCTTGTAGATCGGCTGTTTTTGCTACTTTTGTGTGAAATAGAATGACGTACTGTAGTACAAAAAAGGTTAACATACGGAGATACCCCCCCCCCCCCCCCCCATCTCTCTCCCCATTTCAGCCTGCTGTCTGTCCCTCCATAAAAAATATAAAATAAAAGGCGAAAGCCACAAAAAAAACATTACAAAAAAAAGAACGGAGATAAGAGGTTTCTGCCCGACAGGAATGTGGCCCTTTGGAGTTGAGTGTGGAAATATAGTAGATCTCCATCATCAAAGGCCACGCCTGGTCGTTTTACAGCACCCCTCATTAGTTGAAGTTGGTCCGTTGTGCTGAACTCCAAATGGGAAATGTTTTGAATTTGTTTGAGAAAACTAAAAATGTTTTTCTGTCTAAGGAAGGAGCCTTCTTTTATTTCTCTCTTTTTTTGTAGAGTTTCTATTCCGGCTACTTTACCATAGAAATCCATGGCAGAAAAGCGCTCAAACAACACTTTGTGTGAACACGGACCCTGTGACAGTCAAGAAGCATCATTAGGGTGCAGTGTGTGTGAGTTTACTGTGTGCCTGCATGTTGTGCATGCGCACACCCAAACACTGTTCTTGCATTGTGTTCACTTTGGCCGTGTGTGTTTACACTTACGTACCGTAGGTACGGTATAGGCAGGTGTGTGTTTTATGCGTATGAGAGAGAGAGAGAGAGAGAGAGAGAGAGAGAGAGAGAGAGAGAGAGAGAGAGAGAGAGAGAGAGAGAGAGAGAGAGAGAGAGAGAGAGAGAGAGATATGACTCAATCAGGCTGCAGAGATGAAGACCTCATAGTCAAACAGATTCCAGCTGTTTGACACACGCACACGCACACACACACACACACACACGCACAGTCGCACAGTTGCACACACACACACACTCACACACACGCACACACACACACACACACACACACACACACACACACACACACACACACACACACACATGCGCTCATTCTCTTGATATGCTGATGGTTGTAATTATAAAGGTGCGTGCGTGCGTGCGAGAGAACCACATCAATCATGTTGCTATGGATTCATCATTATACAGAAGCAGATCTGGGAAGTCTCATATTATAGGCCTAATATTGATGCTGATAGTGAAGATGACGACTCAGCATGGTCTCAGGCCAAAGCTTACTAATTTCATTTTGATGTGCAGGGCCTTTGGCTCAGTTTAGACACTGTGTTTTGGATACGTTTAGATACTATATTATTTGATTAAGTTCACTGTTATTTGGTGTTCTTTGGATAAGTTTAGACACTAATATTTGGTTCAGGTTTAGACACCGTTATTTGTTTAAGTAGACACTGTTCTTATTGGATACGTTTAGACACTGGGCATTGTTTATTGGTTACATTTTAGAGTATACACTACTAGGCTAAGTTTTAGTTTTTTATTGTTGCGATTAGTTTTACTCAACAGCTATCGGTAACTCAGAGAGTGTGAGAGGAAATACAATCTCTGTGTCATACTGTGCCTCTGTTTGTGGTCTGCTACCAGTAGCCCAGAGGTTTGGTCTGCTACCAGTAGCCCAGAGGTTTGGTCTGCTACCAGTAGCCCAGAGGTTTTCAACCCTTTCCTCATCAAGGTCCATTCTTTATTTGGCATTTGAGCCAAAATGGTGGTATTTTGATGAGATCAGACCTCTCGATCAGACCTGAAATTGAGAATATTTTGTGGTACCATAGGAGAGATTACAGGCAAACGTTGAACCAAATAACAATTCTTCTACTTGGTCTGCTCCCAGTAGCCAATCAGTGGAACTCTATATAAACTCTGCCTGACAGCCTGTCACTCAACACAAACACACAGTTGACAGGCTTTAGACCCAGCCTCGGCTGCCTTCCTTCACTTTGTTTTCCATGCACAAAAGTTTCACTCTGACTTTTCACAGCTGCCAATGAAGAGCATATTCAAACAAACTACAGGGAGAGAAACTATAAGGAAGAACATAAAGAGAAGGAATGTGATTGACGGATAAATAAAACAAGTGGACATTGACAGCGAGAGCCGAGGGAGTGCATACTGTACATTTGACACTTAGCTTGCTCTGTAATATTCTAAATCACTGGTTCCCAAAACAGTGGGTCGGGAGAGAGAGAGAGAAATGTAGAAATCAGAAAGAGAGACTGACAGACAATCATAACATTTCAATAACAAGTCTAACTCTAACTCCACCGATGGGGCTTTAAGTGAATTATGTATGTCGTATGACGGTGCTGCCAAAGCTGGGCCGGAAATATACGACCTGTAAGTTCACAACGTGTCACATTCGCGACACATTGTGAGCTTAATTGTATCGACAATCTTCTGTCTGCTAAACACACAAACGCACAACGGACTCGGAGCATAGATGTTAGGATGTAGCATACAGCACAGAGACATAAAGTGTGAAAGGCAGAGACGGATGGACGGGCAAATGGAACCTAATGACTGGCTGGCATGGCTCCTATAGTCTATAGGATGACAGGCTGACAAACACATGTCTGTCTGTCTGTCTGTCTGTCTGTCTGTCTGTCTGTCTGTCTGTCTGTCTGTCTGTCTGTCTGTCTGTCTGTCTGTCTGTCTGTCTGTCTGTCTGTCTGTCTGTGTGAGAGAGAGCGAGAGAGAGGAAGAGAGAGGGAGGGAGAGAGAGAGTGAGAGAGGGAGAGAGAGATCCATATACACTGGGACCTGGCCCAGTGTATGTTTACCAGTGGTATATACAGTACCTGTAAGCATTAAGCTGCCAGTATAAAGGACTCTATCTAGTGAAAAGGCAAACGGCTGTTAATCTGCCAGCGAGGTCATGGTCAATATGTGCCTGTAGATTTACCGCCCGTTGCCGTGGAGATCGAGAGGGCAACGATTTACAGTGTGTTGTAAAGCTAATGTATTACAGAGAAGGGGGAGGGGGGGGGGGGGGAGACAGGTGGCTCCGTTCGCTGTTCCACAAAATACCTGGACAGATTTATGGCACCCGGGCTAAGTGAGTGTGTGTGCGTGTGTGTGTGCGCGTGCGTGTGCGTGTGCGCGAGAAATAAAGGAATTGTGTCTTTCTTAAATATCTAAATTTTCTTTCTTTCCCCCAAAGATACAGTATGTCACGAGGAAAACTGACATGGAAACTGATTGATTGATTGATTGATTGATTGATTGAAAATGTAATGGGAATGGGTACAGTTCAAAAGAAAGGTCAATACAAAATCTGCTACTGCAAGGATACATCCAGGAAGACTTGTTTACATCAGGGTCCTCCATTTTCAATTCATCAGATCATTTAAAGACGTACAAAGTATGTAACTTGTATACTTAACGTTTAACCACTTAGACCCCAGCATTCCTATTCCGGGAGAAACATTCACCAGAAATAGCCGTTCAACAAGCTCACATAACTAGCATTAGACGCATTGTGAGCTTGTAGATCTGCTATTTTTGGTGAAGAGACTTGGTGTACTGTATAGGCTGACAAAGTACAGTTTAACCTGGGTTAAACTGTATGTAAGTCTATAGAGGGTCTAAGTGGTTACACTGAAGTGACACTTATAAATTAAAAATATTCTGCGGCACCCCCTGGACTTGCGTCACGGCACTCGAGGCTGCCACGGCAGCCACTTTGAGAATGCCTGCTCTAAAACAGGGGTTCTCAACCCCTCGGGGGGTCGCCAAATTATTTTAGGGGGTCCCCAAATTATTTTCAAAAAAAAAAAAAAGATTTTGTTTTTTTATTTTTTTTCTCAAGATTTTTCAAAAATAGCAGACCTACAAGCTCATAGCGCGCCACCGAGTGGCGCGCTATGAGCTTGTAGATCTGCTATTTTTAAATAGCTAAATTATAACAATGCTTAAAACACCAAAAGGGGTTCCCGCCCAAAATGGTTTAAGGTTATTGTAGCAGTCAATTTATATTGGGGGTCGGGAGGGGGCGGGGCGGAGGGCCCGAGACGTTGCCAAAGCATTTTCGGGGGTCCCCGGCCAAAAACGTTGAGAACCCCTGCTCTAAAAGACGGTGACAGTAATTAGCCTACAGCCTGCACACGGTGCCCTTGACCACAGATATATGGCGGGACAAGCGTGGCTAAAAGCCTTTTGCCGGCTTCTCAGAGCCTGTTAGCCTCGCCGCGCTTTGCTCTGAATGAGTTTGTGTGTTCCATATACCTATAAAGAAGAGAGAGGAGAGAAAAAAGAAGTTTCAATTGATTCCC
>NC_136809.1:42046633-42049133 GCF_951216825.1 Electrona antarctica
GTTGAGGGGGAGACAGTGTAGGAGAGACAGACAATATGAAAGTTGAGGGGGAGACAGTGTAGGAGAGACAGACAGTATGAAAGCTGAGGGGGAGACAGTGTAGGAGAGACAGATAGTATGAAAGCTGAGGGGGAGACAGCGTAGGAGAGACAGACAGTATGAAAGCTGAGGGGGAGACAGTGTAGGAGAGACAGACAGTAGGAATTCTGAAGGGCTTGCTGTGTCAGAGGGGTACAGAGTGGCAATCCAATGCACCTCCATTCCGACTAGGTGGCTTCGGTTAGGGTTATGAAGGCGAGTGACGCACGCACGCACACACACACACACACACACACACACACACACACACACACACACACACACACACACACACACACACACACACACACACACACACACACACACACACACACACACACACACACACAGGTCGTTGAGGTTGAGGATATAATTCCCTCTCTACTGTAGTCTAATTCCTTTTAGAAACCAAGCCGATGGTTGCCATGGAGATGGACCATTGTTGCAGCAACAAAAGGAAGATGGATTTGAAGAAAATAAGGAAAGACTTGAAAGGTGTGTGTGTGTGTGTGTGTGTGTGTGTGTGTGTGTGTGTGTGTGTGTGTGTGTGTGTGTGTGTGTGGGTGGGGGGGAGGATGAATAGAGCGATAGAAGATGTGAAGACAAAGGAGAGATAGAGAGAGGTTGAGTCCCATGTCACCACATGTGAACTGGATTAATTGACTGTGTGTGTGTGTGTGTGTGTGTGTGTGTGTGTGTGTGTGTGTGTGTGTGTGTGTGTGTGTGTGTGTGTGTGTGTGTGTGTGTGTGTGTGTGTGTGTGTGTGTGTGTGTGTGTGTGCAAACTTGTATTTATGGCGCGAGGCATTGTGAGCTTGTAGATCGGCTATTTTCGGCTAATGTTTCCCTCAGAACAGGGCTGCTACTGTAGGGTTCAAGTGTACATGTACAAAACTTGCTCCAGTGTGTACTTAACATCCACATGCTTATGTAAATAGGCTAAATATTTGTTTGTTTTCAAGTCATACAGTATGTGCACATGATGCAGGGTATCTGGTGGCCCGTGAGCCCACAGGGACCCGTGGCGAAACATATTTCTGGCCCTACATATCTCCATGATATTGTGAAAAATTATTTATTAAGCATAACCTTTTTAGCGGTCACCTATATGCACCACGGCAAAGGCCTTGTTAATGAGAGTATACAATAGAATGCTCTAATTAACACAAGAACGTTACTTTGTATTTGTGGTGGGAAGTAACCAAGAATGTTTATTATGTATTATGCTAATACAATATATCTTATACAATATGTATGGTAGAATATGTTGATACAATATATATGGTACACTGTTACAGTGTACCATATATATTGTATAAATATTGTATATGGCATAATATATGCAGCATAGGCTATATTCTACATTACTTTCCATATATAGGCATAATATGTTAATATATTTAAAATAAAACCATAGCACCACCATTAGACTTGTCATGTCATGTCGCGCACCCCCTAGAAGGTGCTCGCGCACCACAAGGGGTGCACGCACCACAGTTTGGGAACCACTGTGGTACAGTATCTGTTGATAGGCATGCCCTACAACATAACTTATGCAATCTATAAAGCAGTGTGTTAATACAACAACTAACAAATACAATATCATAGTATTAGTGACCAGATTTGACTGAGGAGCTGCCATTTTATTTGTGTTTGTTCATGTCATATGAAAGCAGGGGATCATAGATGGAGGCGTAGACATCACGCCTCCATCTCCATATATGGAGCTGACCTGTTCTAACATTCCATATGTTGATCCATCCCCACCCGTCCTTCCTCTTCGATGTCTCCCTTTTGACTGATACCTGTCCATTCAAACTCTAGACGGGGCCCGTCCCGAAGTAATTAGTGCAGCTGTACCTGGCAACCGGCGAAAACTACAGTTCTCAACAGGCCTGAAAATTAAGGCCCGGCCCTAACTGGGGCCTCATCAAACCCTGTACACTCAAGACACTGCCCCCGCTGCTACCCTTAGATCGCCATATATGGATCTGACCTGTTCTGATCTGACCTCATCAAACCTTGTACACTCAAGACACGCTCCTTATATGGCCAGTACAGAAGTCATTCCGTATGTTGATCTGACCCCCCATGCCAAAGCGCCAGCCCTCGCCCAGCAGTCTGCCGTCACCCAGGCGGATGCGTGCACGCTTCTCGCCCCACTAGTAAAATCATCATCAACGGCTGCCAGAAAAAAAACATTAACAGGTATAGGCTACAGTGCAGTACTGTTACTATCGCTGTCACTGCCTGCAAGGATGTATTTGGAACATGTTTGGCCGCCGTGCCATTTCTTATAAACGTTTTATTTAATTGACCAGTGCACATGTGTGAATTGCTCCGGTGATGTCAGATTCTGTGAGTGCCCTAAAAAAACATGCCGCACAGGAACTGTAAACTAATTTGACCCAGTGAAGTTCAGT
>NC_136809.1:42051633-42071183 GCF_951216825.1 Electrona antarctica
GTGTGATGGGAGTCCCTCAGTGCTACTAGTGTGATGGGAGTCCCTCAGTGCTACTAGTGTGATGGGAGTCCCTCAGTGCTACTAGTGTGATGGGAGTCCCTCAGTGCTACTAGTGTGATGGGAGTCCCTCAGTGCTACTAGTGTGATGGGAGTCCCTCAGTGCTACTAGTGTGATGGGAGTCCCTCAGTGCTACTAGTGTGATGGGAGTCCCTCAGTGCTACTAGTGTGATGGGAGTCCCTCAGTGCTACTAGTGTGATGGGAGTCCCTCAGTGCTACTAGTGTGATGGGAGTCCCCCAGTGCTACTAGTGTGATGGGAGTCCCTCAGTGCTACTAGTGTGATGGGAGTCCCCCAGTGCTACTAGTGTGATGGGAGTCCCTCAGGGCTACTAGTGTGATGGGAGTCCCTCAGGGCTACTAGTGTGATGGGAGTCCCTCAGGGCTACTAGTGTGATGGGAGTCCCTCAGGGCTACTAGTGTGATGGGAGTCCCTCAGGGCTACTAGTGTGATGGGAGTCCCTCAGGGCTACTAGTGTGATGGGAGTCCCTCAGTGCTACTAGTGTGATGGGAGTCCCTCAGTGCTACTAGTGTGATGGGAGTCCCCCAGTGCTACTAGTGTGATGGGAGTCCCTCAGGGCTACTAGTGTGATGGGAGTCCCTCAGTGCTACTAGTGTGATGGGAGTCCCCCAGTGCTACTAGTGTGATGGGAGTCCCTCAGTGCTACTAGTGTGATGGGAGTCCCTCAGTGCTACTAGTGTGATGGGAGTCCCTCAGTGCTACTAGTGTGATGGGAGTCCCTCAGTGCTACTAGTGTGATGGGAGTCCCCCAGTGCTACTAGTGTGATGGGAGTCCCTCAGTGCTACTAGTGTGATGGGAGTCCCTCAGTGCTACTAGTGTGATGGGAGTCCCTCAGTGCTACTAGTGTGATGGGAGTCCCTCAGTGCTACTAGTGTGATGGGAGTCCCTCAGTGCTACTAGTGTGATGGGAGTCCCTCAGTGCTACTAGTGTGATGGGAGTCCCTCAGTGCTACTAGTGTGATGGGAGTCCCTCAGTGCTACTAGTGTGATGGGAGTCCCCCAGTGCTACTAGTGTGTTTTCTTACTGTGGGGAAAGCTGAAAATAGCTGATCGACAAGCTCACAATGCGTTGTAAAAGGAGCCTTTTCATTGCCTTTCCAATGGTAAATCATTGACTCATCAATGTCCTATAACCTGAAGCTTTGGTGTATCTTTGCCAGACAGATCTTCAATAGAAATTATACCCAAGACAATCCAATGTTTATAGAATGGTGAATTCCCTCTAACATAAACATCTTCAAGGAGTTGTAAGTGATTTTTCTGTTTTGCAAATTATAGCAAATTGTCCCATACCCCAAAACAAATAAAAACACAAAATGTTATAATTAAAAAAAAATGTTTTTGACACTTCCTTTACATTGACCGCACAATATTCCATACTTACCTCTCAGCCCCTAACCTGAATCCATGAAGCATCATAACACACATGCATGCCATTATATACTGTAGAGGAAATGTCAGTTTTTAACATTTGAGTCGCTGCCATTCTGCAACAAAGGTTGAGATCACTGAATATACATCTGGCTGACGTGATCATTCTGAATGATGACAAATGCCCTATTTACGGCCTTCTTCACACGCGCACGTGCGCACACACACACA
The DNA here is from genome assembly GCF_951216825.1 of Electrona antarctica. Lineage (NCBI taxonomy): Eukaryota > Metazoa > Chordata > Actinopteri > Myctophiformes > Myctophidae > Electrona > Electrona antarctica. The sequence goes on from NC_136809.1 coordinate 42,053,317, forward strand.
CACACACACACACACACACACACACACACACACACACACACACACACACACACACACACACACACACACACACACACACACACACACACACACACACACTTATAATAGTATTATAATACCAGTAAGACGCCTGAGGGCGAGAAGTAACCTTGCTTTAATGGGCGAGGTACAGTCTTGAGTGTACAGGGTTTGATGAGGTCAGATCAACATATGGAATGTCAGAACATGTCAGCTCCATATATGGAGATCTAAGGGTGGCAGCGGGAGCAGTGTCTTGAGTGTACAGGGTTTGATGAGGCCCCAGGTAGGGCCGGGCCTTCATTTTCAGGCCTGTTGAGAACTGTAGTTTTCATCGGCTGTCGGGCACGGCTGCACTAATAACTTTGGGGCAGGCCCGTCTAGAGTTTAAATGGACAGGTATCAGTCAAAAGGGAGACACCGAAGAGGAAGGATGGATGGGGAAGGATCAACATATGGAATGTCAGAACAGGTCAGCTCCATATATGGAGATCTAAGGGTTTGAGGTCAGATGTAGAGTTTCTGGCCAATTTTGATGACATCAGAGATCTCCATATATAGGCATTCCCATATATGGGCTTAATATCCATCATCATCATCATCATCATCATCATCATCATCATCATCATCATCATCATCAGGGATCTCCATCCATGATGATGTCACATGATGTCACGAGGCATGGCCATTTATGGTCATACATGGGGTGACCAACCAACCAACTGATGGGAATTGTGGTCGCAATTAGGATGTCAATTATATCAAAGCCATTTTTTACCTTTTTTGTTGCCAATTTACGCTAAAGCCAGAGTTACACTAGTTGAAAAGGATTGCTCATTTTCAAGCTTGCAAGTTGATTGAGCTAGAGAGAGTTTGTATATTGGCTATTTTCAGGGCAAGGAAACGGCACACAACTACTGTATACGCAAATCAAGGATAACGCTAACCTAAGAAGCCCTAAACCAATGCTAATCCCAACCACTTGTGAGGACTATAGGACTATTGTACACAAAATGTCAAATTCTACACTTTAATTCTAGTATACCCAACGTAAATGTTGGCGGCGTGGGCGGTATTTAAATACGGGTGGTCAAGATAAAATCAGCGGGACCCCGCGAATCCTGCATCCTCCCGCATTTAACCAGATACAGAGCTTATACACTTTAGCAAAATATGAATGTCTGAGGAGAACGTATAATTTCCTGTCTGCGCTGGACAAGCACCGTTGAGTCACTCTCTCCAGAACAGACGTCTTCAGGCACGCTCCCAAAGCTGCTGCACCTGTCAATCATTAGTAGCCTAATCAGTCACTCTGTGAGAAGTGTGTTTTACCGACGGAGCGAGGAGGAGTTTCCTTTCCCCATGATGGACATTGTTGCTTCTAAACCCCTTTTTGCTTTTGCCTGCATGTGTGCGTCACTCAGCAATAACGTGAAACGGAACACAAACAAAGATGAGTAGGCTACAATTTGTTTTATAACCATATAGCCTATACTATAGACGCTGCATGCTGGTGTTTATAGGCTATAGGCCCTATAGAGCGTCGCAGTCCCACCCCCTTTCATGACGACACCAGGCCCAGGAAATGAATCCCAATGCATTTTTCCCATAGACATTTCAAAAAGTATTTATTTAAAGACATTTTAAGCGTCGTACAAAGCCAACTCGAGTCGTGACAAATCATGACAACAAACACAATATTTTGGACCGAACAAATAATTACAAAGAAGAAAAACAACAAAAAAAGTTGTAACCTGCCGTTGTTTTCTACTTTCTAATTCTTTGTTTGGCCCAAAACATTGTGTTTATTGTCATGATTTGTCACGACAAGAGTTGGCTTTGTCCGCGGCGTAAAGTAAACGTCTTTAAATAAATACTTTCTGAAAAGTCTATGAGGAAAATGAACGGGGATTTACGGGGGTCTCTCGAGGGGGCGGGACTACGACGCTATAGCCTATAACCACCAGCATGCAGCGTCTCTCTCTCTCTCTCTCTCTCTCTCTCTCTATCTCTCTCTCTCTCTCTCTCTCTCTCTCTCTCTCTCCCTCCAATATAATCAGTGTGCTGTGCACTGGCCGTGCTGGCTATTTTAACACCCAATCGGACTTTTCATAAAGTACAAAGTGAGATGATCACATTCTCAACATTCTCTGCAGCGGAGAAGGGGACCCAGCACTGCTCAAAGGTGTGTGTGTGTGTGTGTGTGTGTGTGTGTGTGTGTGTGTGTGTGTGTGTGTGTGTGTGTGTGTGTGTGTGTGTGTGTGTGTGTGTGTGTGTGTGTGTGTGTGTGTGTGTGTGTGTGTGTGTGTGTGTGTGCGTGCGTGTGTACGCATGTGAGATGGTGCTTTCATGTTACATGTTACAACAAATCTGCCTAATTGATATCGTCTCTGTCAGGTGGAAACTTCATGTCCGACTCAAAGTCAAAAGTTGCAGATCTACAAGCTTGAAGCGTGTCGCATATTGCTGGGAGGTCCCCAGCAATATGAGTTAATAATACAGCATCACAGTTTAAACAATTTAACCCTATTTTTATCATTTAGAAATTGAGTCACTCGTTTCAGTCAAATGTGTGGATAACAATTAATACAATTATGTCCAAATAGGAATGGCATAGATTCATAATTTGTCTCTGTCCTGTGGAAACCTCCACAACTGTCACTTTCAGTATTACAAAAGAGCAAAAGTAGCAGATCTACAGTACAACAAGCTCAAAACGTGTCACTTGTCATCACATTTTGAGCAGTTCTTTTGTGGTAGGATGGTTAATTTATGGAAAAACACAAAATGTATGGAGATAAGAGATTTATGCCTGACAGCGACAGATGTTAGTACAGTAGAGAGAAAACATGTAACTTAAAGCAGCAGCGTAAGTTGATGGTGTGTGTGTGTGTGTGTGTGTGTGTGTGTGTGTGTGTGTGTGTGTGTGTGTGTGTGTGTGTGTGTGTGTGTGTGTGTGTGTGTGTGTGTGTGTGTGTGTGTGTGTGTGTGTGTGTGTGAGAGAGACCTTTGTCCTTGGTAGTGGGTATGTTAATGATAGCTCAGCGTTGGCTAATGGAGGCCACAGTGAAGAGAACACAGAGTGGAGAGATTTATGTCCAACATTAATTAATCACAGACAATAGGAGCGGAGTTGAAACAAACACTGTCCTTTTAACACACACACAAAACACACAAACATGCACGTGCACGTGTGTGTGTGTGTGTGTGTGTGTGTGCGCGTGTGTGTGTGTGTGTGTGTGTGTGTGTGTGTGTGTGTGTGTGTGTGTGTGTGTGTGTGTGTGTGTGTGTGTGTGTGTGTGTGTGTGTGTGTGTGTGTGTGTGTACATAGACACGTTGGTGCCTGTGTAGAGAGGAAATCAATATTTGGTTGGCTAGGGAGATCTCTCTCTCACGCACGCACGCACGCACGCACGCACGCACGCACGCACGCACGCACGCACGCACGCACGCACGCACGCACGCACGCACGCACGCACGCACGCACGCACGCACGCACGCACGCACGCACGCACACACACACACACACACACACACACACACACACACACACACACACACACACACACACACCCTGTTTCTCTCTGTCCGTTCACTCACACACACTGAATTACTTATTACTTCTCTCTCTCTCTCTCTCCATCTCAATGTCACACCCTCTCTCACACGTTAACATACCTCAGTTCCTCTCAATGCTTGTCATTCTCTGTGGTCCATCCCACTTCACCACTGCGTCACCCGAGCGCCAAGCTTGTAGCTCTGCATTCAAAGTTCTACTTCTTTGTGAAAAGCTGAGGCTGTAGCAGCAGCTAGGCTCCACAGTACAGAGGAGATGTTTCCATGTTACATGCAGTTTCATCAGAGCACTGTGTCCCAGTCATACACAGTACTGTAGCTACTGTACTGTACTGTACTGGCTGGGTATCTATTGACTGAATTTCTGGGTGCCACACTTCTGTTGATTCTTGACGATTGTTTGGAACTTCAGAGCATTGTTCACAATCTCAGGCTGTGCCGCGATGAAGCAATTTTGGAAGGTCACCAAATATCAATATTTTGATGTCAATATGATGTTTGCACTTTTACTCAGAATACAGGCTCTTCTATATTGTGGTCTTTCTACTTGTATCTAAGTAAAACACATGCAAAGTATCTTCCACCATTGGCAATACATTATTCATGTAGAACTTTTTTGTTTGATTGATTTTGTAAACTTTCGAACTCCTGAAACAGCAAATGATTCAGAAGTTTTTTAAATCATCATCGGCTGGTGAAGTTCTCAGGCCAGACATACATTTGTCTTTCCGTTTCGTGACTTTTTTTTATGGTGAATAGGAAAGTGGTTTGATGTTCTTGGATGTTCACACAGCTAGTGTCTTTTGTGTTGATTGAGTGCCTTGACACTACAGAAGCATTGATTTAAAAACTCCTTTATTGCCAAAAGACCTTCTGAAAGAAGAGCCTTTTTGTAGTGGTGGAATCAAAGTGAGCTTTCCTGGCGTCATGCTGTTATGCCATGAGAGAGAGAGAGAGAGAGAGAGATAGAATGTTGGAAGTATTTGATATATTGTGTTGTCTGACAATCTGTTCAGAATTCCTTTTGATCTAATTCTATTTGGACCATAGAGTGGTTAACCTCACAGTAGGTAGTAATGTAAGAAGCTCCTGTTACTGTCATTAGGATCTAGTCAACTCTTCCAAACCCTATTCCCATTACACTATTCTCTTTCTAGCTGGTTCACTGATGTTGTCCATACAGTAAGTGCACAATGTACATTTAATATGACCATTCAAAGACAGCGTTTTTTGTCACAGTGGACACTATAAGAATGGTATGAGTTTGGTTCCCTGTTGTTGTTTTTTATCAGCTGCTGTGCAATAGCTGCTGATATATGAATGACTATGAAACTTGCAACACCAGACTGACACCGCTAGTCTGCAAGCAGTAGTGGGTTGCCAAGGCCACTTATTTCCAGCCAAATTTGGCTTTTGGCCCTCACAGTTGCTTGGCTGGTTTTTGGAGGTTGGTTCGCTTATTTCTGTCACAACAGTTGCCAACACTGGCAACCATACTGACGAGTACTTCTGATTGCTGATTGGCTGCCTTGTCTCCAGCAACAACCTATGGGGATAACATCCCATAGTCTGCACGCCATGAAGAAGAGTCACAACATAACCGCTCCATCATTTCGACATAATGCAACATATAGCCATATGGAAATTGACGCCAGCAACCAGGCATAATATGTGGCAAAGAAACCACACACATCAATGTCACCGGCATGACGACACGCATCGCAGTCTACCGCGGGGACCCCCGTGCCGAACTCCACATCAGTCCGCGGGGACCCCCTTCTCTGCGGACCCCCACGCAGACTATCGCGGACCCCCGCTCAGACCTCCGCGGACCCCCGCGCCGACCTCCGCAGGGGTCCGCGGGATTCTGCGTGGGGGTCCGCGGATACGGGGGGTCCCCGCGGAGGTCGGCGCGGGGGTCCGCGGTAGTCAAACCAAATGGACCATTTGTACAGTGTCTTTTTTTTCTTTCCTTTTTTAAAGGACTGAGACAACAAGCGCGCCCACTTTGGTTACATTGCTTTGCTATAGGCTAAGGCTACCACGGAATTCTGTCATGCAAACTCTATCTGTACAGCCGACAATGTTCAACGTCAGATTAATAATTCCCCCTTGTGCCATTATCATCTGCCAGTACATAGGCTACCAATAATCCAATTGTACAACTTTAAATGTAGACTTTTCGCTGACGACAAAAACCCTCTCAGTCGGCTACTCTAGATAGTCTAGATTTGCGACATTGAGGGGGCAGAAAACTGAGCGCTGCTCATACAGCCTGGAGAGGGACAAGCTGGAGTTTGAAATACATTGCTTTCAAAGAGGGCGGCGCAAATAACAGCAATTATTGTACAGTCAGTACAGTGACAGCTATTGCAACTTCATCGTAAACAAACAAAACTGCGTGGACCACCCAGCTCCACCCCTCGGCCCCCATTCACTTGAAACCTGACACCTCGGCCCCTTTTCCACCGGTTGGTTCCCAATGGGAACCGGCTCAGTTCTTTCTGGTTCTTAGTCCATGAGCCAGGGCTCCAAAATTGTAATGTTGATTATGAATTGAGTGGACAAAACCATACCTATATTAGATTGTTATCACCATGAAACTTCCCCAATTGAGTACTTACACGAAGACAATGATTTATTGTATTACAAATTTTACATTTTTAGATATGCACATGTAGGAAAATATGCAAAATAATCGAAAATATGAAAAAGCTACTATACTGTGGAAGGGTTATCTTAATTTACTTGTATTGATCCTATAAACAATTTAATATAGGTCTAGTTTTTCCCACCAATTTCGGAGCTCTGGCTCATGGACTAAGAACCGGTTCCCATTGGGAACCAACCGGTGGAAAGGGGGTCCTTGTGTGTGTGCTTGGCTCCGCTCTGCAGGCTACAGCCAGCAGCCAGCATTGCCTACAGCAGCAGCAGTCTAGCTTGAGCACCGCGGCGACCGCTTCCGTCTGTAAACAAAAAAAAAGGGTTGGTCTGTTTAAATACATTAAACGGTTTACTAGTTGAAACCGGATCGTAGCGGTTGAACCGAAAACCGCCACTTAGCTTATAGGCTATGCACATTTTAAATTGATGCCATACACGTAATTGTATTTTTTCACATGAGATTTGAGCCTTGTAGATGGAAATGTAGGCTACTCAGTTTTGGTTACTTTATACACTCTTTACCAAGATATATCAATATGTCTGAGGAGAATCTAAGATATATCAATATGTCTGAGGAGAATCTAAGATATATCAATATGTCTGAGGAGAATCTAAGATATATCAATATGTCTGAGGAGAATCTAAGCCGATAGGAAACTGCAAGGCTGGAAAGGTAGCATTTTGTCTTTGTCGGGTGGTATATTTACAAAACAGTTTTTTTCAGTATTCAAATAAAAAAATAGCAAATGTAGCAGATATACAAGCTCAAAACAAAAACTCTTGGATAGAAAAAGCTTCTGCCTGACAGCAACAGATTATGCTGTAATGGGTGAGGTTGATCAAACTGTGGCTCATATCCCCATGGAGGGCCTCGTAGAATGGACACACACGCTAATGTGTTTCCAAGCTGCCAGTGATGGATGTTACAGCAGTTCTTTAGTTATTCATTTGATGTTATTTAGACCTTACATACTGTCGGAGACAGACTGAGAGGTAATGATGGATGCGCTGCACAGCACACCTAAAAATACCAAAAAAATACTGCACATTTGGGTTGATGTGCACACACACACACACACACACACACACACACACACACACACACACACACACACACACACACACGAGACAGACAAAGACAATGACGATGACGATATAGCGCTGGACTTTCTGTTAGGGTTGAAGTTGGGAAAGTATATCTGCCTCTCTGGACACTCATTGCACACAGAGACAAGTCTTATTTGAAGTTACTTTATCTTTAAGATCTGTCTTTCTTTATTCTCTCTCTCTCTCTCTCTCTCTCTCTCTCTCTCTCTCTCTCTCTCTCTCTCTCTCTCTCTCTCTCTCTCTCTCTCCGTAACAACTGGGCTTCCTCCCCCGGCTCTCTGGGTGGTCTCTCATTGGCTCTCTCTTCCTCTCCGGGAGTGTCCCTATTGGTGGAGACTCCTGGGATGTCCAGTGGTGTCCAACACACAACACAAAAATGTATGCATGTTAGTTTCTAGAGTTTTAGCAGTTTGAAAAGCAGGACGCTACTCTCTCCCTGTGTGCGTGTGTGTGTGTGTGTGTGTGTGTGTGTGTGTGTGTGTGTGTGTGTGTGTGTGTGTGTGTGTGTGTGTGTGTGTGTGTGTGTGTGTGTGTGTGTGTGTGTGTGTGTGTGTGTGTGTGTGCGCGTGTGCGCGTGCAGCTCCCATGGTGCATCAACATGACAGCAGTGAGATACCTGCTATAATGAGTCCCAGGGTGGGAGACAAAAAGTCTCGTGTTAGGCATGGCATACCCGTTTTATAAGAGGCACCGTGGCACGCATGGGCTGTCGCTGTCCACTAGCAGTGGTGCTGAAAACATTGCCAGGTCCCAGGGTGCATGGCATATCGCTGTCCACTAGCACTGTTGCTGAAAACATTCATTGACTGTCACTGTCCTCTAGCAGCAGTGCTGAAAACACAGCTGGGACCCAGGGCACATGGTGGGTCGCTGTCCACTAGCACTGGCACTGAAGCGTTCAACGCATTACAATCAGCCTAATAAAACAAGATATCCTGTGCAAGCACATACTTCTGATTGTAAGAGACCTTGATGACTGCCATACAGCCCCATTAACCTATTTTATTATTAGATTTATTAGATTTGGTATATACAACCTGCAATGTGTATTATTTATGATGCCTATGACATCACCACAGAATAATATAATACACACACACACACACACACACACACACACACACACACACACACACACACACACACACATACATACATACATACATACACATACACATACACACACAAACACCCCCCACACACACAGACTTCCTTTGTTGGTTACTGTCAGATCAATGACATTGATCCGATGCATTTCATCCACTTCATCAGTCACTCTGGTTACAGATAACACACACACACACACACACACACACACACACACACACACACACACACACACACACACACACACACACACACGCACGCGTGTGCACGCAGGTACATAATCACAGACAGTGTGTCATAAATTGCGCGGCATGACTAATGACTGTGCTAACAGAGAGCCGGCCATTGATTAAGTCATTACCGCCACTAATTGACTGCATTCATTGATCTGAAAAACACACACACACACACACACACACACACACACACACACACACACACACACACACACACACACACACACACACACACACACACACACACACACACACACACGCATACTACACACACACACACCACATACTGTACATATAGCATATCAATGCACACTTTACACACAAGTATTTAATCTAACGTTGGTGATTTTCCGTAAATTAAAACCCTACTTCATCATACTACAGCGTCACACACTGCATCAAAGTAGCAGATCAAAGCTGGAAATTCTGGAGCTTGTAGATCTGCTACTTTTACAATTTTTTTATTTGAATTTCAATCCTGTTTTTTATGATAAAAAGTATTAACAAGATCTTGTGGAATATAATAAGCATCGGATGTGTTGGAACACGGGTTCTGGAAAAGCCAGCGGTTTTGGACATGGCTTCCACCCAAAAGTGATGATTTATACACACATGCAACACACGTTCCCTCACACATGCAGTAGACACACGCACGCACGCACGCACAGTCGCACACACTCACGCACGTGTGGGGGTCACACAGTGTGAAAAACGACATCGGTGCCCTGAGACGCGATCGGCTTTAAAAGTTCATTAATGTTTAATGAGGAACCGTGCTTTGGCATTGATTAGCTTTTATTAGTATCTGTGTGGAGTGGAGAACAGTCTTTGTTAACTGATTAAATGCACACAAAGGCAGTCTGTTTGGTGTCAGGGACTCTACAGCTTCCCTCGTGCAGTGCTGGAAAGTAACATGTACTCAAGTACTGTACTTAAGTACACATTTGAGGATTTTTTACTTTTTACTATTTTTCAGTATACACGACTACTAGTTAATCGCTTTTATCACTTGCAATACTCTGATCTTATACATTTGCTGTGGAATTAACCGTATATCAGACATGTTTATATAGAATTGTCTTCCTATAATGTTATACATTGTTGACTGCAGCCAGGGCTACAGTATATTCAAGGTACATTCTGCTCAACGGCAACTGTCTCCCAAAATACCATATCAGCAAGCTCAACACACGCCATATTGCGACATGTTGTGAGCTTGTACATCAATTATTTTCTTCCTTTCTTTTTCTTTTTTTGTTTTTTACATTTCAGCTAATCATATAAGTAAAGCAAATAAAACATACAGACTTGAAACTAGACCACAACTTGAAATGGTCCTCTGTCTTTTCTGTTTTAAATATACTAGTGATAATGCATCCAGGCTATTGGAAAGCAATGTATTTCATCCACAGCAGGGAGACATTGTGATTTCATGTGTGCGTGCGTGTGGAGAGTTATGAATCATGCCATCGACATTGTCGCCCTAAAGCCCTGGTTCACCCCGTGTGCTAATTAAAGACTAAAGTTTATCGGCCTTATCGTTCCTGGAAAAAAAAACGGAAAGTGGCAAACTTGCAAAACGTATTGTACTCTAGGGCACTGGTAAAAGTTGAAGTGAAACAAAGACTCTGGTTTTATCCTGTATGAGGCTAGCTCTAATATATATATATAAATATAGACCAGAGGTTAACTCATCAATTACATGGGGTCTCTGCATAGTACATCATCACTGGTCATGTTAGAAACCTTGTATCTCCATATTTAAACTTTTATGTTTTCTCCGTAAAGTAACGCCTAGTTCATCATACATCATACAAGTCACGCACAAAGGTAGTGTAAATAGATGATCTACAAATCTCACAATGCGACGCGTGAGCTTTGTAGATTGACAAATACTTTAAAAGTTTTTGAAATAATAATTTACGGACATACAAGGTTTCCGCCCGACAGCGGTGGCATGTAGGTGTAAGTCCTGTGCATATACAGTAGGGCTTAAGATATTACAGTAGGATTGGAGGGGATTAGACACTCCGGGGAAGGTTAGATGATTTAATATAGCACAGACACCACTGTACCCTGTGATATAATTCCCTTCTGATTTGGCCATGGAACTACCCTGCTGTATATTATGGAGCAATATGACCTACTGTTTTGCAGTGGTGTTTTGTTGTAAAGTACGGTATAAGTATATTAAAGCTGCACTATGTAACTTTCAAAAGTGGACTGAAAAATCACCTATCAGGAGACCACAGGAGAAGATAAATGCAACTCCCCATAGAAAGGAGGTAAATCTTCCGCCATAGTCTGAAAACCCACCTCTTCAGACTCGATCTTCGCCCGTAGCACTCGCTGTAGCACTTGCCCTAACCCTGACGACCTTACAGGCGAATGCAAAGGTTCAAGTTATGTAACTTGGATAGCATTTTATGTAGACATAGCACTAGATAGTATATATGCATAGTTTCATTATATAGATATTCCACTGTTATGTTCTTAGCTTACGTATGATTCATGATAACTAGTTTTTATGTATGTATCGCCATGTTTTTGTTATTGCTTAAAGGTATATTCAGTGATTTGACTTAATTCAAATATCACTTATTTTTTCTTTTTTTCTGGATAATCCTCCCTACTATAGAGTGTGCTGACCATATAAGGAGTTCCTCCCTGTCCCCAGTGAGCCCCTGGGGTCAAAAAACCCTAGTTTCAGTTTTGGTGGCGGGTGGCAAAGCCTTCATCCAATCAGGATGAGAGGGGCCTTCCTCCAATCATGATCGAGTGGGGGCGGGCCTTGGTGCACATGCTGTTGGCCTGTTGCACTTCCCCCCACTGTAGAGCGTGCATGTGCACATTTTGTTACCGGGGCGGACTGGGTGGTTTTCCAAATCACCCAAATCACTGAATGCTCCTTTAATGTAAGTCGCTGTGGATTAAGAACGCCTGCTACAGTAAATGCCTACATTGTAATTGTAATTGATCAAAACGTCTCAATAGAAGAGCAGGGAGACAAAATACAATCACCCCAAAAGTTATATTACTCTGTACATATTGGACAAAAACGTCTAGTAGATCAGATTTTGACAGATTTTGACAGGCACACAAGTGAAGTGAAATATACCATTCATACTGACTATTTTACATTCATTCATGCATTGCATACTTTGTTACTCTTAGTGCATTTTGATGCCAATTCATTTGACCTTTAGTATTTTTTATGTTGTGGTATTGCTACTGTTGCAAGTAAACAGTAATAATTGTGAAATTTATACTCTTCATATTTTCTAAATATATTTGTTATCGTAATCGTATTTTATCTTTTTATATTGTGTGCATTACATGAATTTACATTGTTTCATCACAAAATTTAATTAAATTTAAAGAGATGGAATGGCAAAAGGTCACTTCTATACCATAAGTGATTATCCACTGTAGGTGCCTGGCTGATTGCCCTCACAGAGAGAGTAGCTGCTGCCTGCTGGAATTAGAAACGAAAATGACTAGAATCAGTGTATGATCTAGTGGGGGACTTCAATGTTCTATCTATCTATCTATCTATCTATCTATCTATCTATCTATCTATCTATCTATCTATCTATCTATCTATCTATCTATCTATCTATCTATTTCAGAAAGACTGACTGACTGTATTGAAGTGTACTGTATGATACAACGTTTTATGGTTAATATTGTTCGCAGAATCGCAGTATAAATCAAATCGACACCTGTATCGAATCGGTAAATGAATCGTCCCAGCTCTATAATTAAATCCTCAAAACCAAAGCAAACCTTCTTTGCCGATAATAGCCGATCTAATCTCTCTATAACAATGAGTAATATCCGAAGAGCCTAGCTACCTTGAACTATTCCAGCAGCCAACATGTTTGTCGTCTCAACCGATATAGCATTTCCTTGTTCCTACTCTCTTCTTCGTCTTACAAATATATTGTTGCTGCCGGGTGGAAATATTATTATATTAAATCATATTAAAAGATAGCACAAACATAAGGAGAGCAACAAGCTCATCAAGCACCGTGCCCGTGACGCAACCTGTTTTGAACTTGCATATTCACACCCGATCCCCAAGAAATCAAGCCATAGATTAGGCTCCATTCATGACGTTTTGCTCTTGTGTGGCACTGTAAGTATAAGAAAGTGTGAATGGAGGTATCTGCCTGACAACCACTATATAGGCTGCTATGAATAGATACAACATTTAACTCCTAAAATATACTTTAAAGTCTTTGAAATATTTTTTGGGAAACCTTTCCAAACCTGGCCCAGCCTCTTAGAGGGGTGTTTATCTGAAAGAGCATGATGGAACATCTACTGTACAGCCATGGTGTTCTTCTCTGTAGATGACAGAGTCACAGACACAGAGAGAAGCTGAGGAACAGAGTCAAAAGTTATCAGTTTGTTCCTCCTCTATCTGTCCTTTCAAATACATGAAAAGGTATCGGCAACATTTCGAAACATACACAGAGCGCACGCACGCACGCACGCACGCACGCACGCACGCACGCACGCACACACGCACACACGCACACACGCGTGTGCGCACACACGTTCATACACACACGCAAACACGCGCAGGAACGCACAAAGCACGCACACACAAACACACACGCACGCACACACACATGCAAGCGTGCACACACAATCAAACATGTAGACAGTAGATAGCAGTATACTTTCTTGTATCTGTGTGAATTCTGCAGGTGTCAAACAACAAAAATACCCAGGTTATCTTACAGCAGTGCACACATGCACGCACGCACGCACGCACGCACGCACGCACGCACGCACGCACGCACGCACGCACGCACGCACGCACGCACGCACGCACGCACACACACACACACACACACACACACAGTCACACACACACACACACACACACACACACGGCGGCAATGGCTACCTTGGTAAGCTACTTGGGTTCTGGGTGTCGATCACCGGCTACCCCTGTGTACGAGCAAGACACTGAACCCCTCACTGTTCCTGGTGAGCATGTTGGAGCCTTGCATGGTTTCCTCTGATGTCTGTCTGTGTGTGTGTGTGTGTGTGTGTGTGTGTGTGTGTGTGTGTGTGTGTGTGTGTGTGTGTGTGTGTGTGTGTGTGTGTGTGTGTGTGTGTGTGTGTGTGTGTGTGTGTGTGTGTGTGTGTGTGTGTGTGTGTGCGTGCGCGCATGTACTTGTAGGTGAATTTAATGCATATTGTAAAGCCCTTAAATACACCATTTCATTTTACACACACACGCATGCATGTTGGTATTACTCTAATTGTGAGGACATCAACATTTTACGACGGCATTTTTTTTTACATTTACAAGCTTATTAACCATAAATAAAACCAGCATTTCCCTTGTGAGGTCCAGGGAAATGGTCTTCTATTCTCCAATTCTACACTTGTGCGGACAATTGGCCCTCAACGTGTAGGAATACAAGTGTACGCACGCATGGATATGCACAAGTACGTGCACACACACACACACACACACACACACACACACACACACACACACACACACACACACACACACACACACACACACACACACACACACACACACACACACACACACCTACTTGTTGGCATGGTGTCAGGCTCTCTCATGTGGGACTGGTAGTCGGCTCCAACGGTGTTGCGCGCAGCACGGCAGGCAGCCAATTAACAGCAGCCAGAGGCGGGACCTCCCGCTGCTTTAATGGCTCCCGACCAATTAGAGGGCCTGATTTATACCTGCAATAACTCTGGGCTGAGAGACTGGCATCCATTCAAAGAGGCAGGTATGGGCTATGGTGCGCACATATACTGTACACACATATGCACAGCACACTACTATTATACTCACAGTTTTTTGGCACCTAGTCCTTCATACTTTTAGCGAGTCCGTTCCACCTCTACAGCGTTCGGCTTGTCGGCTACCATTTGCAATTTTGAATTTTGAATATATTTTTTTAAATATTTAACTTGTAATTGCTGGAAGGGCAATTAGAATCTACATTCGCTTGAATGGGAAAATGCAGTAAATGCAGAAAATGCAGCCAGTTGAAAAAATAATTTCATCAACAAAGCCTCAGTATGTACAGTAACTTGTCCAATCTGTAGATGTTAATACAGCTAATTACAATCTTCATGGTAGAGTAATGTTAATACAATATAACTTATGATATTGGGGTGAAATTGTCTCACCTATAGACAAGGATCTGACAAGAAATTTTGTCCTGATGGTCAAGATTCACCAGGAGGCCAACTTTTGTACAACACTTTTTTTTATATTACTCCTCCAGATTCTGTCCAAAAATCATGCAAATCATTCCACAGTATCTCTATAGTCATGTGCTCAAGACGGATCTGTCCCATATTTCATATTCCATCCTAATTGGCTATAATTGGCTTTCAAAGTTTGCAGGACTGGCCTGTTTGGAACAAAAAGCGTCAAATCATGAACGCAGCATGCAATTTACGTGAGATCTTTCACAGACTTTTCTACTAGGCTGAGGAATAAATCCCACCTTTTTCACATTTGCCTGTTATAGCGCCACCAGGAGGCCACAACCTGACCTGGCCTGGTGGAGACCTGTGGCCAGAGGGGCACTTTTTCTAGTTTCATCTTTCTTACTGTCTTTTGTATATCTTTTGTTGTTGAGGATAGGGATGGCCACAGTCTACAGCTTTTTGTTGAGGATAGGGATGGCCACAGTCTACAGCTTTTTGTTGAGGATAGGGATGACCACAGTCTACAGCTTTTTGTTGAGGATAGGGATGACTACAGTCTACAGCTTTTTGTTGAGGATAGGGATGGCCACAGTCTACAGCTTTTTGTTGAGGATAGGGATGGCCACAGTCTACAGCTTTTTGTTGAGGATAGGGATGACTACAGTCTACAGCTTTTTGTTGAGGATAGGGATGGCCACAGTCTACAGCTTTTTGTTGAGGATAGGGATGACTACAGTCTACAGCGTTTTGTTGAGGATAGGGATGACCACAGTCTACAGCTTTTTGTTGAGGATAGGGATGGCCACAGTCTACAGCTTTTTGTTGAGGATAGGGATGGCCACAATCTACAGCTTTTTTTATGCCCAGCTTTGAGAGTTTTGTGAATACACACATTGGCTGATGATTGGCTGATCAGTGATCGCCGCATAGCGATGATTTCATTGGCTGAGCAGTATATTGAGGATAAAGGACACCAAAAGTGATTGGCAGGAATGCCATTTGCAATGATTTGATTGGCTGAGCACGGAATGTGATGTATGAGGATGTATGATAAGAGCGCTCCTCACTTCACATGAGTGTGACTTTTTTTTCATCATTGCGAAAAATATTGATTTGTTATGTTAAAGGAATACTTCTCCCCTACAATTACAGGGTGTATGCATATAAACTTATCAGACCGTGATGATAGTTGATGAATTAAAGTTAATAGGTTTTCAAGATTAACAACAGCAAAACTATATTAGATATCTGTTCATAAACTTCAACACAACTCTCATAGTATCATATTTCAAGCTTTGCTCTTATTAATTTTAAGGGGCTTCCACACCAATGATTCATAACACAATAACTTGCAACTAGCAATCATGTGCAACAGATCCTAAAACTCTGGCAACGTACTGCATTATAGTCTCTGTCGGGTGGAAACCTCATTATGTCCAAAACTGTTACTTTTCAGGATTCAAATTCAAAAGAACCATGAGCAGATCTACAAGCTCAAACAGATCTACAAGCTCAAATGCATTTCCAACTTGTGATATTCTGCCAATAATACAATTCTTTGAGACCCATTCGCTATAGGACATGAGTGTATAGTCAGAAGAATGTTTTTTGTATATACAAGTAACATATCTGGGAAAAAAGGTGTGTACATTTGTGTGCACATGTGGGGGAAGTTTTAGGGCCGATTCATACTCCTATTTTACCGCTGTTTCGGCGCTGTAGTGCCGAAATGATTTCGGCTCGTCAGACATTTTCAGTAGCACCGAAGAGCCGACTTTAGGACGGTACCCCCCCCCCCCCCCCCCCCCCCGTATGAAACGGCCCTTAACTTTTCCAAGAAGTTGTTCAGTAACAGAGGAGACCTCCGGTGTCAGGCACATGTACACATAGACATCAAAGGGGGCTTGATCCCTTGCCATTTCCCCTGTCTGCAAAAAACTGCCCTCTCCTTAGCATTTGTTATGGTGAAAGATATTCCCCAGTTTCCCCAAGAGAATTGCCGAACTCTCCTGAACTTATTTGATGTATTGAAAGAATTTGTCTTCAGTAGCTAGTGAGTGTGGGGTCACACCCCGAAGATGGCTGATCTACAAGCTCTCTGAGCTTGAAGATCAAAAGTGCCCATTTAGGGAATTGCAGCCCCTGCCGCTCTAACATTCTCTGCACATCCCTGTCCGGCGTCAGAGTAGGCCTACCCCCCGACACACATTTCACACAGTATGTTATGCCTTTTCAGAGTCACACAAAATGTGGTCAGTACTTACAGAGCTTTATTAATCTAGTTGTTTATCTGGGAGGTACAGCGCATATTTAATGAACACAACACAAACAATGTCATGGAAGGTACACCAACTTTAGCAAGAATGCTAATTCCATCCGTAGTCCCCAAACAGAAAACGGGCAAGAGCACAAAAAGAGAACATAATTATAAACATTACGAAGGGGGTAAAAGCAGAGGATGGACCTAAAATACTAAATACAAAACAAAATGCAAGACACTCAAAGAAGCTAATAAAACCTACAGTTTAGCCTATTTAGAAATGTTCATTGATTGATTGATTGAAATATTTATTAACAGTTTGCAGGATTACTGTACATTTCAAGCACAGACTCAATACAAAGACTGTTAACTGTGAGTGGACGACCCAATTAAGCATTACACTTGTTTACAAGAGGGTCCACCATGTTCAATTCATCAAATATGTTTGATTGTCCATGATCCATCCCTTTAGTTGGACCTTAAAAGAAGAAAAGGATGACTCTCTTTTGTTAGTGCGTATAGTGTCATGCCTTACAGAGGTATCTATGACACATGATCTCAGATAAATATAAATCGTCCTGGGTCAATGGGTCTCAGTTTTTGTGATATCTAAGAAAGGTGGCTCCAAGGAAACACCAGGTTGGGAACCAATGCGTCGGTGAGTTCATGACTTGTTGTGA
>NC_136809.1:42071383-42086383 GCF_951216825.1 Electrona antarctica
CTAATCCCAACCACTTGTGAGGACTATAGGACTATTGTACACAAAATGTCAAATTCTACACTTTAATTCTAGTATACTTGCCCACCCCCCCTGCCCACCCCCCTGCCCCCCCCCCCCCCCCCCACACACACACACACACACACACACACTTTCACATACGTTGCAGACTGGCATTTAAGTTAATGATATGGAAATCAAAGAAGCGTAGCGCGGCAGGTGCAAAGTCCACCTGACATTTACGGGCTGGTTTGAGACATTTTTGATGCTCGCGCCGGTTCTCTCTCTCTGTCTCTCTCTGTCTCTCTCTGTCTCTCTCTCTCTCTGTGTGTGTGTGTGTGCGTGTGCGTGTTCGTGTGCGTGTGTGTGTGTGTGTGCGCGTGTGTGTGTGCGTGCGCGCGTGCGCGCGTGCGCGTTAGGGTTTAATCTTGGGATCACAGGATTCCGGGCCTCCCGGGTACAGGGATTCCGGGCCTCCCGGGTACAGGGCCTCCCGGGTACAGGGCCTCCCGGGTACAGGGCCTCCCGGGTACAGGGCATGCAATTTCCCGCCCGGGAAATGGCTTCGGGACCCGTCGTCCCGGAGGTTGTTGTTTTTTCTTGTTATAAATTACACTAAAGGAGTTTGCACACAGTGTGCGTACTTTCCCCTGATCTATGAGTGGTCAAATGTCCAATCTCAACCCTCCCATCATTTTCAAACGTGTTTGATGATATTTATATGGAATTATGGATCACACTCGAGGGCTGCAACGGGAACTGGAGCCAGCGGGACCCAACGTAAATGTTGGCGGCGTGGGCGGTATTTAAATACCTGTGGGCGGGCACGGGTGGTCAAGATAAAATCAGCGGGACCCCGCGAATCCTGCATCCTCCCGCATTTAACCAGATACAGAGCTTATACACTTTAGCAAAATATGAATGTCTGAGGAGAACGTATAATTTCCTGTCTGCGCTGGACAAGCACCGTTGAGTCACTCTCTCCAGAACAGACGTCTTCAGGCACGCTCCCAAAGCTGCTGCACCTGTCAATCATTAGTAGCCTAATCAGTCACTCTGTGAGAAGTGTGTTTTACCGACGGAGCGAGGAGGAGTTTCCTTTCCCCATGATGGACATTGTTGCTTCTAAACCCCTTTTTGCTTTTGCCTGCATGTGTGCGTCACTCAGCAATAACGTGAAACGGAACACAAACACAGATGAGTAGGCTACAATTTGTTTTATAACCATATAGCCTATACTATAGACGCTGCATGCTGGTGGTTATAGGCTATAGGCCCTATAGAGCTCCGAAGTCTGACGTCACTTTCAGTAGAGGTCGTCAATCTCCAGGTTCATGTATTTGTTTATTTGCATTGAGATCCCCAAACGGCGATTTTAGGTCGCTTCATATAAGAACTGTGTTTGAAAAATAAACCGACCACCTCGGCGTTTCTGTCAGGGGAGTGGCTGTGCGTCGTTAATGATGTCCATTCATATTTGATACAGCCAGTTTCTAGAGAAAATGGAATTAATGTGACCGCAAAAGCCTTGAAACTACATATGAATGCAATGTCGCTGAGCATATACGTCACGCCCAGCTGTCAACATATTGCGTTCCTGAGATTCCTCGTTGACGTAAGCTCAGCTGGTGGTGACTCGACTCGTACTAACCACGATACATTATATATCAATAAAATAAAAATAAAAATAAACGTAATTAACGTTCAGTTTCTGTTGTGCGACGGGCTGCGGGCAGAAGCAGCCTACCCGGAAATGTAGTCTCTGGGTTGTTTGGCTCGTTTCTAACGCTTATTTTGTTACTCTTTGGTTATATTTGTACATTTCCACCTTCAGTCGATGCTTCATATCCATATGAGTGAAAAGGCCCGGGTGATCGGTTTATTTTTCAAACACAGTTCTTATATGAGGCGATCTAAAATCCCCCTATGGAGAGTACAATGCTTATAAAAACATACATGAACCTTGGCGCTCACTGCCCTCTACTGGTAGTAGAGGGCAGTGACGTCAGGACTTCGGTGCTCTATAGAGCGTCGCAGTCCCACCCCCTTTCATGACGACACCAGGCCCAGGAAATGAATCCCAATGCATTTTTCCCATAGACATTTCAAAAAGTATTTATTTAAAGACATTTTAAGCGTCGTACAAAGCCAACTCGAGTCGTGACAAATCATGACAACAAACACAATATTTTGGACCGAACAAATAATTACAAAGAAGAAAAACAACAAAAAAAGTTGTAACCTGCCGTTGTTTTCTACTTTCTAATTCTTTGTTTGGCCCAAAACATTGTGTTTATTGTCATGATTTGTCACGACAAGAGTTGGCTTTGTCCGCGGCGTAAAGTAAACGTCTTTAAATAAATACTTTCTGAAAAGTCTATGAGGAAAATGAACGGGGATTTATGGGGGTCTCTCGAGGGGGCGGGACTACGACGCTATAGCCTATAACCACCAGCATGCAGCGTCTCTCTCTCTCTCTATCTCTCTCTCTCTCTCTCTCTCTCTCTCTCTCTCTCTCTCTCTCTCTCTCTCTCTCTCTCTCTCTCTCTCTCTCCCTCCAATATAATCAGTGTGCTGTGCACTGGCCGTGCTGGCTATTTTAACACCCAATCGGACTTTTCATAAAGTACAAAGTGAGATGATCACATTCTCAACATTCTCTGCAGCGGAGAAGGGGACCCAGCACTGCTCAAAGGTGTGTGTGTGTGTGTGTGTGTGTGTGTGTGTGTGTGTGTGTGTGTGTGTGTGTGTGTGTGTGTGTGTGTGTGTGTGTGTGTGTGTGTGTGTGTGTGTGTGTGTGTGTGTGTGTGTGTGTGTGTGTGTGTGTGTGTGTGTGTGTGTGTGTGTGTGTGTGTGCGTGCATGTGTACGCATGTGAGATGGTGCTTTCATGTTACATGTTACAACAAATCTGCCTAATTGATATCGTCTCTGTCAGGTGGAAACTTCATGTCCGACTCAAAGTCAAAAGTTGCAGATCTACAAGCTTGAAGCGTGTCGCATATTGCTGGGAGGTCCCCAGCAATATGAGTTAATAATACAGCATCACAGTTTAAACAATTTAACCCTATTTTTATCATTTAGAAATTGAGTCACTCGTTTCAGTCAAATGTGTGGATAACAATTAATACAATTATGTCCAAATAGGAATGGCATAGATTCATAATTTGTCTCTGTCCTGTGGAAACCTCCACAACTGTCACTTTCAGTATTACAAAAGAGCAAAAGTAGCAGATCTACAGTACAACAAGCTCAAAACGTGTCACTTGTCATCACATTTTGAGCAGTTCTTTTGTGGTAGGATGGTTAATTTATGGAAAAACACAAAATGTATGGAGATAAGAGATTTATGCCTGACAGCGACAGATGTTAGTACAGTAGAGAGAAAACATGTAACTTAAAGCAGCAGCGTAAGTTGATGGTGTGTGTGTGTGTGTGTGTGTGTGTGTGTGTGTGTGTGTGTGTGTGTGTGTGTGTGTGTGTGTGTGTGTGTGTGTGTGTGTGTGTGTGTGTGTGTGTGTGTGTGTGTGTGTGTGTGTGTGTGTGTGTGTGTGTGTGTGTGTGTGTGTGTGTGTGTGTGAGAGAGACCTTTGTCCTTGGTAGTGGGTATGTTAATGATAGCTCAGCGTTGGCTAATGGAGGCCACAGTGAAGAGAACACAGAGTGGAGAGATTTATGTCCAACATTAATTAATCACAGACAATAGGAGCGGAGTTGAAACAAACACTGTCCTTTTAACACACACACAAAACACACAAACATGCACACGCGTGTGTGTGTGTGTGTGTGTGTGTGTGTGTGTGTGTGTGTGTGTGTGTGTGTGTGTGTCTGTGTGTGTGTGTGTGTGTGTGTGTGTGTGTGTGTGTGTGCGTGTGTGTGTGTGTGTACATAGACACGTTGGTGCCTGTGTAGAGAGGAAATCAATATTTGGTTGGCTAGGGAGATCTCTCTCTCACGCACGCACGCACGCACGCACGCACACACACCCTGTTTCTCTCTGTCCTTTCACTCACACACACTGAATTACTTATTACTTCTCTCTCTCTCTCTCTCTCTCCATCTCAATGTCACACCCTCTCTCACACGTTAACATACCTCAGTTCCTCTCAATGCTTGTCATTCTCTGTGGTCCATCCCACTTCACCACTGCGTCACCCGAGCGCCAAGCTTGTAGCTCTGCATTCAAAGTTCTACTTCTTTGTGAAAAGCTGAGGCTGTAGCAGCAGCTAGGCTCCACAGTACAGAGGAGATGTTTCCATGTTACATGCAGTTTCATCAGAGCACTGTGTCCCAGTCATACACAGTAATGTAGCTACTGTACTGTACTGTACTGGCTGGGTATCTATTGACTGAATTTCTGGGTGCCACACTTCTGTTGATTCTTGACGATTGTTTGGAACTTCAGAGCATTGTTCACAATCTCAGGCTGTGCCGCGATGAATCAATATATGATCAATATTTTGATGTCAATATGATGTTTGCACTTTTACTCAGAATACAGGCTCTTCTATATTGTGGTCTTTCTACTTGTATCTAAGTAAAACACATGCAAAGTATCTTCCACCATTGGCAATACATTATTCATGTATAACTTTTTTGTTTGATTGATTTTGTAAACTTTCGAACTCCTGAAACAGCAAATGATTCAGAAGTTTTTTAAATCATCATCGGCTGGTGAAGTTCTCAGGCCAGACATACATTTGCCTTTCCGTTTCGTGACTTTTTTTTATGGTGAATAGGAAAGTGGTTTGATGTTCTTGGATGTTCACACAGCTAGTGTCTTTTGTGTTGATTGAGTGCCTTGACACTACAGAAGCATTGATTTAAAAACTCCTTTATTGCCAAAAGACCTTCTGAAAGAAGAGCCTTTTTGTAGTGGTGGAATCAAAGTGAGCTTTCCTGGCGTCATGCTGTTACGCCATGAGAGAGAGAGAGAGAGAGAGATAGAATGTTGGAAGTATTTGATATATTGTGTTGTCTGACAATCTGTTCAGAATTCCTTTTGATCTAATTCTATTTGGACCATAGAGTGGTTAACCTCACAGTAGGTAGTAATGTAAGAAGCTCCTGTTACTGTCATTAGGATCTAGTCAACTCTTCCAAACCCTATTCCCATTACACTATTCTCTTTCTAGCTGGTTCACTGATGTTGTCCATACAGTAAGTGCACAATGTACATTTAATATGACCATTCAAAGACAGCGTTTTTTGTCAC
The DNA here is from genome assembly GCF_951216825.1 of Electrona antarctica. NCBI lineage: Eukaryota > Metazoa > Chordata > Actinopteri > Myctophiformes > Myctophidae > Electrona > Electrona antarctica. The sequence continues at coordinate 42,076,595 of NC_136809.1, forward strand.
AGTGGACACTATAAGAATGGTATGAGTTTGGTTCCCTGTTGTTGTTTTTTATCAGCTGCTGTGCAATAGCTGCTGATATATGAATGACTATGAAACTTGCAACACCAGACTGACACCGCTAGTCTGCAAGCAGTAGTGGGTTGCCAAGGCCACTTATTTCCAGCCAAATTTGGCTTTTGGCCCTCACAGTTGCTTGGCTGTTTTTTGGAGGTTGGTTCGCTTATTTCTGTCACAACAGTTGCCAACACTGGCAACCATACTGACGAGTACTTCTGATTGCTGATTGGCTGCCTTGTCTCCAGCAACAACCTATGGGGATAACATCCCATAGTCTGCACGCCATGAAGAAGAGTCACAACATAACCGCTCCATCATTTCGACATAATGCAACATATAGCCATGTGGAAATTGACGCCAGCAACCAGGCATAATATGTGGCAAAGAAACCACACACATCAATGTCACCGGCATGACGACACGCATCGCAGTCTACCGCGGGGACCCCCGTGCCGAACTCCGCATCAGTCCGCGGGGACCCCCTTCTCTGCGGACCCCCACGCAGACTATCGCGGACCCCCGCTCAGACCTCCGCGGACCCCCGCGCCGACCTCCGCAGGGGTCCGCGGGATTCTGCGTGGGGGTCCGCGGATACGGGGGGTCCCCGCGGAGGTCGGCGCGGGGGTCCGCGGTAGTCAAACCAAATGGACCATTTGTACAGTGTCTTTTTTTTCTTTCCTTTTTTAAAGGACTGAGACAACAAGCGCGCCCACTTTGGTTACATTGCTTTGCTATAGGCTAAGGCTACCACGGAATTCTGTCATGCAAACTCTATCTGTACAGCCGACAATGTTCAACGTCAGATTAATAATTCCCCCTTGTGCCATTATCATCTGCCAGTACATAGGCTACCAATAATCCAATTGTACAACTTTAAATGTAGACTTTTCGCTGACGACAAAAACCCTCTCAGTCGGCTACTCTAGATAGTCTAGATTTGCGACATTGAGGGGGCAGAAAACTGAGCGCTGCTCATACAGCCTGGAGAGGGACAAGCTGGAGTTTGAAATACATTGCTTTCAAAGAGGGCGGCGCAAATAACAGCAATTATTGTACAGTCAGTACAGTGACAGCTATTGCAACTTCATCGTAAACAAACAAAACTGCGTGGACCACCCAGCTCCACCCCTCGGCCCCCATTCACTTGAAACCTGACACCTCGGCCCCTTTTCCACCGGTTGGTTCCCAATGGGAACCGGCTCAGTTCTTTCTGGTTCTTAGTCCATGAGCCAGGGCTCCAAAATTGTAACGTTGATTATGAATTGAGTGGACAAAACCATACCTATATTAGATTGTTATCACCATGAAACTTCCCCAATTGAGTACTTACACGAAGACAATGATTTATTGTATTACAAATTTTACATTTTTAGATATGCAAATGTAGGAAAATATGCAAAATAATCGAAAATATGAAAAAGCTACTATACTGTGGAAGGGTTATCTTAATTTACTTGTATTGATCCTATAAACAATTTAATATAGGTCTAGTTTTTCCCACCAATTTCGGAGCTCTGGCTCATGGACTAAGAACCGGTTCCCATTGGGAACCAACCGGTGGAAAGGGGGTCCTTGTGTGTGTGCTTGGCTCCGCTCTGCAGGCTACAGCCAGCAGCCAGCATTGCCTACAGCAGCAGCAGTCTAGCTTGAGCACCGCGGCGACCGCTTCCGTCTGTAAACAAAAATAAAAGGGTCGGTCTGTTTAAATACATTAAACGGTTTACTAGTTGAAACCGGATCGTAGCGGTTAAACCGAAAACCGCCACTTAGCTTATAGGCTATGCACATTTTAAATTGATGCCATACACGTAATTGTATTTTTTCACATGAGATTTGAGCCTTGTAGATGGAAATGTAGGCTACTCAGTTTTGGTTACTTTATACACTCTTTACCAAGATATATCAATATGTCTGAGGAGAATCTAAGATATATCAATATGTCTGAGGAGAATATAAGATATATCAATATGTCTGAGGAGAATCTAAGATATATCAATATGTCTGAGGAGAATCTAAGATATATCAATATGTCTGAGGAGAATCTAAGATATATCAATATGTCTGAGGAGAATCTAAGCCGATAGGAAACTGCAAGGCTTTCTCTTACTGGAAAGGTAGCATTTTGTCTTTGTCGGGTGGTATATTTCCAAAACTGTTTTTTTCAGGATTCAAATAAAAAAATAGCAAATGTAGCAGATCTACAAGCTCAAAACAAAAACTCTTGGATAGAAAAAGCTTCTGCCTGACAGCAACAGATTATGCTGTAATGGGTGAGGTGGTCCTTTCGTTGATCAAACTGTGGCTCATATCCCCATGGAGGGCCTCGTAGAATGGACACACACGCTAATGTGTTTCCAAGCTGCCAGTGATGGATGTTCTTTAGCAGTTCTTTAGTTATTCATTTGATGTTATTTAGACCTTACATACTGTCGGAGACAGACTGAGAGGTAATGATGGATGCGCTGCACAGCACACCTAAAAATACCAAAAAAGACTGCACATTTGGGTTGATGTGCACACACACACACACACACACACACACACACACACACACACACACACACACACACACACACACACACACACACACACACACACACACACACACACACACACACACACGCACACACACGAGACAGACAAAGGCAATGACGATGACGATATAGCGCTGGACTTTCTGTTAGGGTTGAAGTTGGGAAAGTATATCTGCCTATCTGGACACTCATTGCACACAGAGACAAGTCTTATTTGAAGTTACTTTATCTTTAAGATCTGTCTTTCTTTCTCTCTCTCTCTCTCTCTCTCTCTCTCTCTCTCTCTCTCTCTCTCTCTCTCCGTAACAACTGGGCTTCCTCCCCCGGCTCTCTGGGTGGTCTCTCATTGGCTCTCTCTTCCTCTCCGGGAGTGTCCCTATTGGTGGAGACTCCTGGGATGTCCAGTGGTGTCCAACACACAACACAAAAATGTATGCATGTTAGTTTCTAGAGTTTTAGCAGTTTGAAAAGCAGGACGCTACTCTCTCCCTGTGTGTGTGTGTGTGTGTGTGTGTGTGTGTGTGTGTGTGTGTGTGTGTGTGTGTGTGTGTGTGTGTGTGTGTGTGTGTGTGTGTGTGTGTGTGTGTGTGTGTGTGTGTGTGTGTGTGTGTGTGTGTGTGTGTGCGTGCGTGCGTGCATGTGCGCGTGCAGCTCCCATGGTGCATCAACATGACAGCAGTGAGATACCTGCTATAATGAGTCCCAGGGTGGGAGACAAAAAGTCTCGTGTTAGGCATGGCATACCCGTTTTATAAGAGGCACCGTGGCACGCATGGGCTGTCGCTGTCCACTAGCAGTGGTGCTGAAAACATTGCCAGGTCCCAGGGTGCATGGCATATCGCTGTCCACTAGCACTGTTGCTGAAAACATTCAGTACAATTTACAATTTACAATTTAGGCATTTAGCAGACGCTCTTAATCCAGAGCGACTTACAATAGGCAAGAACAAAAAGCATGGGAATACATCACATATGTAACAAAATGCATTTATCGCGAAACATGCGTAAGCTAAGACCGTGACTAGAACATATCTATATAATGACACTATACATATAAACTATAACTAGAACATATCTATATAATGACACTATACATATAAACTACACATATGTGCTATACTATGCTGTACATATATACTATGAAGTGCTATGACTACATACAATGCACTTATTGTGCTGTCTACATGACATGCTACATACATACATACACATACACATACACACACAAACACCCCCCACACACACAGACTTCAGTGACTGTCACTGTCCTCTAGCAGCAGTGCTGAAAACACAGCTGGGACCCAGGGCACATGGTGGGTCGCTGTCCACTAGCACTGGCACTGAAGCGTTCAACGCATTACAATCAGCCTAATAAAACAAGATATCCTGTGCAAGCACATACTTCTGATTGTAAGAGACCTTGATGACTGCCATACAGCCCCATTAACCTATTTTATTATTAGATTTATTAGATTTGGTATATACAACCTGCAATGTGTATTATTTATGATGCCTATGACATCACCACAGAATAATATAATACACACACACACACACACACACACACACACACACACACACACACACACACACACACATACATACATACATACATACATACACATACACATACACACACAAACACCCCCCACACACACAGACTTCCTTTGTTGGTTACTGTCAGATCAATGACATTGATCCGATGCATTTCATCCACTTCATCAGTCACTCTGGTTACAGATAACACACACACACACACACACACACACACACACACACACACACACACACACGCACGCACGCGTGTGCACGCAGGTACATAATCACAGACAGTGTGTCATAAATTGCGCGGCATGACTAATGACTGTGCTAACAGAGAGCCGGCCATTGATTAAGTCATTACCGCCACTAATTGACTGCATTCATTGATCTGAAAAACACACACACACACACACACACACACACACACACACACACACACACACACACACACACACACACACACACACACACACACACACACGCATACTACACACACACACACACCACATACTGTACATATAGCATATCAATGCACACACTGTACACACAAGTATTTAATCTAACGTTGGTGATTTTCCGTAAATTAAAACCCTACTTCATCATACTACAGCGTCACACACTGCATCAAAGTAGCAGATCAAAGCTGGAAATTTTGGAGCTTGTAGATCTGCTACTTTTACTATTTTTTTATTTGAATTTCAATCCTGTTTTTTATGATAAAAAGTATTAACAAGATCTTGTGGAATATAATAAGCATCGGATGTGTTGGAACACGGGTTCTGGAAAAGCCAGCGGTTTTGGACATGGCTTCCACCCAAAAGTGATGATTTATACACACATGCAACACACGTTCCCTCACACATGCAGTAGACACACGCACGCACGCACGCACAGTCGCACACACTCACGCACGTGTGGGGGTCACACAGTGTGAAAAACGACATCGGTGCCCTGAGACGCGATCGGCTTTAAAAGTTCATTAATGTTTAATGAGGAACCGTGCTTTGGCATTGATTAGCTTTTATTAGTATCTGTGTGGAGTGGAGAACAGTCTTTGTTAACTGATTAAATGCACACAAAGGCAGTCTGTTTGGTGTCAGGGACTCTACAGCTTCCCTCGTGCAGTGCTGGAAAGTAACATGTACTCAAGTACTGTACTTAAGTACACATTTGAGGATTTTTTACTTTACTGGAGTATTGCTATTTTTCAGTATACACGACTACTAGTTAATCACTTTTATCACTTGCAATACTCTGATCTTATACATTTGCTGTGCAATTAACCGTATATCAGACATGTTTATATAGAATTGTCTTCCTAATGTTATACATTGTTGACTGCAGCCAGGGCTATAGTATATTCAAGGTACATTTTGCTCAACGGCAACTGTCTCCCAAAATACCATATCAGCAAGCTCAACACACGCCATATTGCGACATGTTGTGAGCTTGTACATCTATTTTTTTCTTCCTTCCTTTTTCTTTTTTTGTTTTTTACATTTCAGCTAATCATATAAGTAAAGCAAATAAAACATACAGACTTGAAACTAGACCACAACTTGAAATGGTCCTCTGTCTTTTCTGTTTTAAATATACTAGTGGTAATGCATCCAGGCTATTGGAAAGCAACGTATTTCATCCACAGCAGGGAGACATTTTGATTTCATGTGTGCGTGCGTGTGGAGAGTTATGAATCATGCCATCGACATTGTCGCCCTAAAGCCCTGGTTCACCCCGTGTGCTAATTAAAGACTAAAGTTTATCGGCCTTATCGTTCCTGAAAAAAAACCGGAAAGTGGCAAACTTGCAAAACCTATTTTACTCTGGGGCACTGGTAAAAGTTGAAGTGAAACAAAGACTCTGGTTTTATCCTGTAAAGGCAAGCTGAGAAAGCTCTAATATATATATATATATATAGACCAGAGGTTAACTCATCAATTACATGGGGTCTCTGCATAGTACATCATCACTGGTCATGTTAGAACCCTTGTATCTCCATATTTAAACTTTTATGTTTTCTCCGTAAAGTAACGCCTAGTTCATCATACATCATACAAGTCGCGCACAAAGGCAGTGTAAATAGATGATCTACAAATCTCACAATGCGACGCGTGAGCTTTGTAGATTGACAAATACTTTAAAAGTTTTTGAAATAATAATTTACGGACATACAAGGTTTCCGCCCGACAGCGGTGGCATGTAGGTGTAAGTCCTGTGCATATACAGTAGGGCTTAAGATATTACAGTAGGATTGGAGGGGATTAGACACTCCGGGGAAGGTTAGATGATTTAATATAGCACAGACACCACTGTACCCTGTGATATAATTCCCTTCTGATTTGGCCATGGAACTACCCTGCTGTATATTATGGAGCAATATGACCTACTGTTTTTCAGTGGTGTTTTGTTGTAAAGTACGGTATAAGTATATTAAAGCTGCACTATGTAACTTTCAACAGTGGACTGAAAAATCACCTATCAGGAGACCACAGGGGAAGATAAATGCAACTTCCCTTAGAAAGGAGGTAAATCTTCCGCCATAGTCTGAAAACCCACCTCTTCAGACTCGATCTTCGCCCGTAGCACTCGCTGTAGCACTTGCCCTAACCCTGACGACCTTACAGGCGAATGCAAAGGTTCAAGTTATGTAACTTGGATAGCATTTTATGTAGACATAGCACTAGATAGTATATATGCATAGTTTCATTATATAGATATTCCACTGTTATGTTCTTAGCTTACATATGATTCATTGCGAACGAAGTGAGCAATTACTATAGAAGCCGGCCTATCTTGTCTGTCTGTCTGTCTGTGTGTGTCACGCTGTAACACCACCCACCACCACCCGCCCGCCACCAGAGGGCTTAGGTCTCTGTGTGTGTGTGTGTGTGTGTGTGTGTGAGAGACTGCCACAACAGCTTCGTTCGCTTCCCGCGTTTACGCGTCTTACTTGTGATAACTAGTTTTTATGTATGTAATTATGTATCGCCATGTTTTTGTTTTTGCTTAATGTAAGTCGCTGTGGATTCAGAGCGCCTGCTACAGTAGCGCCTGCTACAGTAGCGCCTGCTACAGTAGCGCCTGCTACAGTAGCGCCTGCTACAGTAGCACCTGCTACAGTAGCGCCTGCTACAGTAGCGCCTGCTACAGTAGCGCCTGCTACAGTAAATGCCTACATTGTAATTGTAATTGATCAAAACGTCTCAATAGAAGAGCAGGGAGACAAAATACAATCACCCCAAAAGTTATATTACTCTGTACATATTGGACAAAAACGGCTAGTAGATCAGATTTTGACAGGCACACAAGTGAAGTGAAATATAACATTCAAACTGACTATTTTCCATTCATTCATGCATTGCATACTTTGTTATTTAAGTGAGCATTCGCGAAATATTTCGCTCACTTACTTAAATAACCATGGTTACTAAAGTAACCCTAATGTTATTTTAAGTGAGCATTCGCGAAATATTTCGCTTATGGGAGGTTTCCTACTGGCAAACCGAGCTGCAGCAGCTCGGTTTGCCAGTAGGAAACCTCCCATAAGCGAAATATTTCGCTCACTTACTTTAATAACCATGGTTACTAAAGTAACCCTAATGTTACTCTTTTGATGCCAATTCATTTGACCTTTAGTATTTTTTATGTTGTGGTATTGCTACTGTTGCAAGTAAACAGTAATAATTGTGAAATTTATACTCTTCATATTTTCTTTTTTTTTCTTTTTTTTTATAAAGTATATTTATTGGTTTTTACAAACAGACATTACACAACATTACAGACAACAAACAGACATTACACAACAAGAACATAATAACAAACAACAAAAGAAAAGAAAAACAAAAAAACAGCTCAGGCACAACATCATTATAAATAAAAAGATTGAACATACAAAGACATGGCAAGGACAATGAACCATAATGACTCTGAGTTTTGATAGACTCCCATTCAGGAAATACATCCATACAGTATATAAATACATGTTAAAAAGGCAGACAATACAGTTATCATAGGCACAAAACATTACAATAAGAGCAGACCCATGCATACTCCACTCAAAGGCGGCAACCGCAGCGACTTACATTAAGCAAAAACAAAAACATGGCGATACATAATTACATACATAAAAACTAGTTATCACAAGTAAGACGCGTAAACGCGGGAAGCGAACGAAGCTGTTGTGGCAGTCTCTCACACACACACACACACACACACAGAGACCTAAGCCCTCTGGTGGCGGGCGGGCGGGCGGGACATGGCAAGGACAATGAACCATAATGACTCTGAGTTTTGATAGACTCCCATTCAGGAAATACATCCATACAGTATATAAATACATGTTAAAAAGGCAGACAATACAGTTATCATAGGCACAAAACATTACAATAAGAGCAGACCCATGCATACTCCACTCAAAGGCGGCAACCCCCCCCCCTCCAGGCGGCAGGGCCACCGCCCCAAGAAGCGGCCCCGATGCAATGCATCGAGACCCCTGCCCGGGCGACCACCCCCCCATACCCAAAGGGCAGACCAGCCCCCACCCCAAAGCAGAGCACACACTAGGGAAGAATGCTGGCATATAAGATATCTAAGGCTGGCACGGAAAACCTCCAAGTATTGTGGCAGACAATGTTGGTCCAATATGATCTAAATAAGGGTCCCAAATTTTGTAGAAAGTGTCCAATTTAGAATGCACCATGCATGTAATGTATTCACAAGGAATACAGTCCATTATAATGTTATGCCATGATTTCTTTGATGGAGCAACATCCTTGATCCAAAACAAAAGAATATTTTTCCTAGCAGCAAACGTTAATAAGTTGAACAACCTCTTATGTTTGACATCAATAACATGATCATCTGGGAGACCAAGTAAAAGACACAACGGGTTTAAATCGATCGGGACACCAAAACTCTTCATATTTTCTAAATATATTTGTTATCGTAATCGTTTTTTTTCGCTTTTTATATTGTGTGCATTACATGAATTTACATTGTTTCATCACAAAATTAAATTAAATTTAAACAGATGAAATGGCAAAAGGTCACTTCTATACCATAAGTGATTATCCGCTGTATGGTGCCTGGCTGATTGCCCTCACAGAGAGAGTAGCTGCTGCCTGCTGGAATTAGAAACGAAAATGACTAGAATCAGTGTATGATCTAGCGGGGGACTTCAATGTTCTATCTATCTATCTATCTATCTATCTATCTATCTATCTATCTATAGCTATCTATCTATCTATCTATCTATCTATCTATCTATCAATCTATCTATCTGTCTGTCTGTCTGTCTGTCTGTCTGTCTGTCTGTCTGTCTGTCTGTCTGTCTGTCTGTCTGTCTGTCTGTCTGTCTGTCTGTCTGTCTATCTATCTATCTATCTATCTATCTATCTATCTATCTATCTATTTCAGAAAGACTGACTGACTGCATTGAAGTGTATGATACAACTTTTTATGGTTAATTGCGAACGCAGTGAGCATTTACTATGAGACCCAGCAGATCATGTCTGTCTGTGTGTGTGTCTGTCACGCTGTAACACCACCCGCCCACCACCAGAGGGTGGCGCAGCTGTATCACACACAAAAACACACACACACATGCACGCACACACACACACACACACGCGCACACACGCACACACACACACAAAACT
>NC_136809.1:42088883-42138883 GCF_951216825.1 Electrona antarctica
GCACACTACTATTATACTCACTGTTTTTTGGCACCTAGTCCTTCATACTTTTAGCGAGAAAGTCCATTTCACCTCTACAGTGTTCGGCTTGCCGGCTACCATTTGCAATTTTGAATTTTGAATATATTTTTGAAATATTTAACTTGTAATTGCTGGAAGGGCAATTAGAATCTACATTTGCTTGAATGGGAAAATGCAGTAAATGCAGAAAATGCAGCCAGTTGAAAAAATAATTTCATCAACAAAGCCTCAGTATGTACAGTAACTTGTCCAATCTGTAGATGTTAATACAGCTAATTACAATCTTCATGGTAATGTTAATACAATATAATTTATGATATTGGGGTGAAATTGTCTCACCTATAGACAAGGATCTGACAAGAAATTTTGTCCTGATGGTCAAGATTCACCAGGAGGCCAACCTTTGTACAACACTTTTTTTATATTACTCCTCCAGATTCTGTCCAAAAATCATTCCACAGTATCTCTATAGTCAAGACGGATCTGTCCCATATTTCATATTCCATCCTAATTGGCTACAGCGTGTTGTTGAGGATGGGGATGACCACAGTCTACAGCTTTTTGTTGAGGATAGGGATGACTACAGTCTACAGCTTTTTGTTGAGGATAGGGATGACTACAGTCTACAGCTTTTTGTTGAGGATAGGGATGACCACAGTCTACAGCTTTTTGTTGAGGATAGGGATGACTACAGTCTACAGCTTTTTGTTGAGGATAGGGATGACCACAGTCTACAGCTTTTTGTTGAGGATAGGGATGACCACAGTCTACAGCTTTTTGTTGAGGATAGGGATGACCACAGTCTACAGCTTTTTGTTGAGGATAGGGATGACCACAGTCTACAGCTTTTTGTTGAGGATAGGGATGACCACAGTCTACAGCTTTTTGTTGAGGATAGGGATGACCACAGTCTACAGCTTTTTGTTGAGGATAGGGATGACTACAGTCTACAGCTTTTTGTTGAGGATAGGGATGACCACAGTCTACAGCTTTTTGTTGAGGATAGGGATGACTACAGTCTACAGCTTTTTGTTGAGGATAGGGGTGGCCACAGTCTACAGCTTTGTTATGCCCAGCTTTGAGAGTTTTGGAATACACACATTGGCTGATGATTGGCTGATCAGTGATCGCCGCATAGCGATGATTTCATTGGCTGACCAGTATATTGAGGATAAAGGACGCCAAAAGTGATTGGCAGGAATGCCATTTGCGATGATTTGATTGGCTGAGAATGGAATGTGATGTATGAGGATGTATGATAAGAGCGCCCCTCACTTCACATGAGTGTGACTTTTTTTTCATCATTGCGAAAAATATTAATTTGTTACCTTGTTAAAGGAATACTTCTCCCCTACAATTACAGGGTGTATGCATATAAACTTATCAGACCGTGATGATAGTTGATGAATTAAAGTTAATAGGTTTTCAAGATTAACAACAGCAAAACTATATTAGATATCTGTTCATAAACTTCAACACAACTCTCATAGTATCATATTTCAAGCTTTGCTCTTATTAATTTTAAGGGGCTTCCACACCGATGATTCATAACACAATAACTTGCAACTAGCAATCATGTGCAACAGATCCTAAAACTCTGGCAACGTACTGTATTATAGTCTCTGTCGGGTGGAAACCTCATTATGTCCAAAACTGTTACTTTTCAGGATTCAAATTCAAAAGAACCATGAGCAGATCTACAAGCTCAAACAGATCTACAAGCTCAAATGCATTTCCAACTTGTGATATTCTGCCAATAATACAATTCTTTGAGACCCATTCGCTCATACTAGGACATGAGTGTATAGTCAGAAGAATGTTTTTTGTATAATTATACAAGAAGTAACATATCTGGGAAAAAAGGTGTGTACATTTGTGTGCGCATGTGGGGGAAGTTTTAGGGCCGATTCATACTCCTATTTTACTGCTGTTTCGGCACTGTAGTGCCGAAATGATTTCGGCTCGTCAGAAATGTTCAGTAGCACCGAAGAGCCGACTTTAGGACCCCCCCCCCCCCCAACCTCAAATGACGTCACATTGTAGGCTCTACAGAGCCGAACCAACTTTTATTCGGCTCTATTATAGGAGTATGAATCGGCCCTTAACTTTTCCAAGAAGTTGTTCAGTAACAGAGGAGACCTCTGGTGTCAGGCACATGTACACATAAACATCAAAGAGGGCTTGATCCCTTGCCATTTTCCCTGTCTGCAAAAAACTGCCCTTTCCTTAGCATGAATGAAGCATTTGTTATGGTGAAAGAAATTCCCCAGTTTCCCCAAGAGAATTGCCGAACTCTCCTGAACTTATTTGATGTATTGAAAGAATTTGTCTTCAGTAGCTAGTGAGTGTGGGGTCGCACCCCGAAGATGGCTGATCTGCAAGCTCTCTGAGCTTGAAGATCAAAAGTGCCCATTTAGGGAATTGCAGCCCCTGCCGCTCTAACATTCTCTGCACATCCCTGTCCGGCGTCAGAGTAGGCCTACCCCCGACACACATTTCACACAGTATGTTATGCCTTTTCAGAGTCACACAAAATGTGGTCAGTACTTACAGAGCTTTATTAATCTAGTTGTTTATCTGGGAGGTACAGCGCATATTTAATGAACACAACACAAACAATGTCATGGAAGGTACACCACATTTAGCAAGAATGCTAATTCCATCCGTAGTCCCCAAACAGAAAACAGGCAAGAGCACAAAAAGAGAACATAATTATAAACATTACTAAGGGGGTAAAAGCAGAGGACCGACCTAAAATAATGCAAGACACTCAAAGAAGCTAATAAAACCTACAGTTTAGCCTATTTAGAAATGTTCACATGTTTGATTGTCCATGATCCATCCCTTTAGTTGGACCTTAAAAGAAGAAAAGGATGGACTCTCTTTTGTTAGTGCGTATAGTGTCATGCCTTACAGAGGTATCTATGACACATGATCTCAGATAAATATAAATCGTCCTGGGATTGACCCAGTTTGACTCAGTTTTTGTGATATCTAAGAAAGGTGGCTCCAAGGAAACACCAGGTTGGGAACCACTGCGTCGGTGAGTTCATGACTTGTTGTGAGCCATTTGAACTCGGAGAACAGGAGAGATGAACGATACGATCGGCATCAAAGCAGCTTCCTCATTACTGGCATCCAACAGCCCTCACAAGTTGTCACAACCTTCTCTCACATGCTGTGTTGAAAACAGCAGTGACCTGCCTCGCTGACAATGGTGACTATTATTCCGTAGTGGACAACTAACTGGACTGCTTGCTTTTAAGAATTAAAAGCTTTATGCACAGTGGAAGTTCATGTTATCCAACATGGCAACCACAAATCTCCATGGGCAAACTGCTCATTATACTGCTCCACAATCCAGTTGAAAGAGCATCGCTGTGTGTGTGTGTGTGTGTGTGTGTGTGTGTGTGTGTGTGTGTGTGTGTGTGTGTGTGTGTGTGTGTGTGTGTGTGTGTGTGTGTGTGTGTGTGTGTGTGTGTGTGTGTGTGTGTGTGTGTGTGTGTGTGTGTGTGTGTGTGTGTGTGTGTGTGTGTGTGTGTGTGTGAGAGTGACACGAATGTCATTGTCATTTGGTACGACGGGGCAGACGATTGTCTTTGATTAAGAATCACTCCCCACAGAGGAAGCATGCAGTCATCAGAGAGATGTATATAGGGAGAGGAGGAGGCAACTAGTCACACCGTGCTGCATTTTGAGCTTTGACTAGATTTATTTAGACTTAAGAGTTGAAGAGTATAAGTACATTTTATTTGTGGAGCACCATTCACATGCAGGCAGAGTCACACAGTGCTTCAAAACAATAAAAGCAAAACATGTAACATGTCAACAATGAACGAAGAACCAATCTGCCAGTGAAAATAAAGACATCAATACAGGACTATGTTACAACAAAAAACAAAGGGCTCTGCAAAGGAGAGAGAGAGAGAGAGAGAGAGAGAGAGAGAGAGAGAGGGAGGGAGAGAGAGAGAGAGAGAGAGGGAGAGAGAGAGGACGGACGGACTTGTACAGGTATAGTGACAGAAGCGTTGAACCAGGGTGTCCTCAGGCTGGACCTGACTTTGATCCTGTTAATGTACAATACACCACTGCAGCCCTCTGCCGTGCGTGCGTGCGTGCGTGCGTGCGTGCGTGCGTGCGTGCGTGCGAGATTTGAGGCAGAATGACAGTTTTAGTATAATGTATCAGTTCATTGTTCGGCCCCTGGGTGTGTGTTATTGACCCAGAATGATAGTGTGATTCATAGTCACAATGCACATGTATGAACACATGCGTGGACACACGCACGCACGCACTCTATGTTAACCACCAGAATCCTAAAGAGAACAGTAGCAATACCTGCACTATGCTTTTCACTATCCCTGGGAAGAGTACACACACACACACACACACACACACACACACACACACACACACACACACACACACACACACACACACACACACACGCACACACGCAGGCAGGCAGGCAGGCAGGCAGGTAGCCCGTCTCCCATGCCAAGCAGAGGATTATAGAGTAAGTCGTAAGCTTACCTGTAGAGAATGTAATATCGAAGCATGTTGTACACATGCTGAAACCTACACACACACGCACGCACACTGGGATATGTCGGCAGGAAACCTCATATACAGTACATTTCAACTCTGTTTTTTTGTTTTTTGTTTTTTTGTCAAGTTCCCTATTTTTTCGAGAGAGAGAGAGAGAGAGAGAGAGAGAGAGAGGGAGAGAGAGAGGATTTTGGCATTCAATCTTGATTTCCTTCAAATGACCTTCAGTGTTGATTTCAGTGGTGGAAAGTAACTAAGTAGACCTACATACATATACTGTTTGAAAACAGCCGCGCTATAAGCTCACGTGCACATCACACTGCAATGCATTGTGAGCTTATAGATCTGATATTTTCAAAAGACCTTGACACATTTTGAAGTTTATTTAAAAAAAAGTAAATACTAACATTTGATACACAATGAGTATACATTCACTTTCACTTTTGGTACTTTACGTATATTTCAATGCCAATACTTTTAGTACTTGTACTCCTCGGCCCCTCTTCATTTTCTCCCTCCTCACCAAATATCTTCGCTGAAAATAGCCGATCTACAATCTCACAACGTGTCGTGCTGCAATGCGTTAAGAGTTTGTTGATCAGTTCTTTTTGCCGAACGTTCACCTACTGTAACATGCCCAGGCAGCCATAGCTGAAAGGTGGAGAACAGAAGGTCCTCGGTTGCAATCCTGGCCCCGGCTATGTGTTGAGGTGCCCATGCACGAGCAAGACTCCTAACCCCAAACTCCTCCCCCTCGAGTGCTCAAGCTGAGCAGCCAACTGGATGAAGCTAAAACTGAATTTGGGATTGTACCATATTATGTCCAGAATAGAGACCGGACAATGAAAAATAAAGGTGCCAACTGGAACCAAAACTGGATCTTCAGAGTGATTCCATGGAAGAACCATTTTTGGTTCCAGAAAGAACCCTATATATATACTTCATGGGCTGATGTCTCCCAGGGGTCTGAAGCTGAACTCACACATGCACGCACGCACGCACGCACGCACGCACGCACGCACGCACGCACGCACGCACGCACGCACGCACGCACGCACGCACGCACGCACACACGCACGCACGCACACACACACACACACACACACCTATACATTTGGTGAATACATTGCTGATAAGCTCACAACGTGTTGCCATGTGACACGTTGTGAGCTCTTAGACCTGCTGTGTAATGTTAAGATGAGCCTATAGGTGTGGTTGAATATGAAGAACCTCTCCGAATAGAACGTTTTTGTAGGTGACAACATGGTTCTTCATGGAACCATGTTGGGCCTTTTGTTTATTATTTATCTTGTCTGTGAGTAGGGTTAAAATCTTCCTCACAGACTTGATCAAAAGCATGTCAGTCCCTGAAGCCCTGAAGGATGGATGTGTGGATGCTGTTTCACGGCAGAGAGAGAGAGAGAGAGAGAGAGAGACAGACAGACAGATGGCAAAAGTAGCAGATCCGCAAGCTCGCCATGTGTCGCTTCGTTGGCACATTTCGAGCTTGTAGATCTGCTACTTTTGTTGGATGCTGTAGTATGATGAAGTATGGCATTTACATAAAGAAAATATGGATTATGGAGATTATGGTAAATGATGGAGATAAGAGGTTTCTGCCTGACAGTGCCATGTGGGGAAGGAGAATGCATGGCTTCTCAAATACATTCATACCTCTCACCTCTATTTTGCCTTTAACCTAGCGTAGCATATGACAGGTGTGTGTGTGTGTGTGTGTGTGTGTGTGTGTGTGTGTGTGTGTGTGTGTGTGTGTGTGTGTGTGTGTGTGTGTGTGTGTGTGTGTGTGTGTGTGCTTGCGCTGTGTCGTGTGTTGAGTGCATGATGACAGTATTATGCCGGCTCTCGCTGTGACGTTGCATTTTAAACAGAGAGGAGCCATCAATAAATAATGACATCCTAGGAAGATGCTATAATGAACACACACACACACACACACACACACACACACACACTGAGCTCCAGCGTGGAAACATCACCATATCTGAGTAAAAATGCCCTGGCGCGTTCTCTCTCACGCACGCATGCACAGCACGCATGTAGGTTTTGCGCATATTTCTCTCACTATACTTGTGAGGACATCAGCATTTTACAAGTGCAATTTTATGAATGCCTTTTTAACCATGACAATGGCCTATACTGTACTTGCAGGGACATTTGGTCCTCACAAGTATAGTCACACACACACACACACACACACACACACACACACACACACACACACACACACACACACACACACACACACACACACACACACACACACACACACACACACACACAGCTGTCAGCTTGTTAAGGCTGGGGGGTGTCTTGTAACCCTGCTAGTGGGGCATTGTCATTAGGAATTGTGCTGCCGAGATAAGAGCTGTCACATGTGGATATACATGGAGAGAGAGAGAGAGAGAGAGAGAGAGAGAGAGAGAGAGAGAGAGAGAGAGAGAGAGAGAGAGAGAGAGAGAGAGAGAGAGAGAGAGAGAGAGAGAGAGAGAGAGAGAGAGAGAGAGAGAGAGAGAGAGAGAGAGAGAGAGAGAGAGAGAGAGAGAGAGAGAGAGAGAGAGAGAGAGAGAGAGAGAGAGAGAGAGAGAGAGAGAGAGAGAGATTGAACACTACTGCACCCATAGGCTTATTTTGAGTTTTAAGTTATTTGTTTTTTTCTTCTTCATTTATGTCATATGATCATTAAAATTGTAGCGTTTTGCCAATTATTTGGGGGCAACCATATCATAAACGTCTAAAGTCCTATTCATAGTCCAGTTTCCGCGTGAAGAGGTGACCACCGAAAACTACAACATGATGTCACGCTGTGGTGGTCACCGCTCACACAACACATCTCTCTGTTTTTACTAACCACCATTTCGGTGGTCACCTCTTCACTGTAAACAGGACGGTTATAATGGTATAGCAGCATATATTCTGTGTAGCACGAGGACGCAGAGGAAGAATTGTGTCATGCTAATGAATGTGAATAATTGTGTAACCTTCATTCCAGTACATTATTGTATCCTGTGGATACATGGTATTTTACGTGGTGTAAGAGCCACAATGTCTCTCTTAGGTCTGATAGTTATTGTTTTAGTGGTCCTCGTTTCAAGCCTCAACCACCAAAAATAATCATAATGACCTAGGGACCCCCCCACAAATATTGCGAAAATACAAGCTTGCGAGGCATTGTAAGCTTGCATATTGGCTACCATATTCTTCACAACTATTGCTGCTTTCTTAGGTCATAGTTAGTTATTGGCCAATGTTTGACAATTTGTATATGTGTGACATCATCATTATACCTGGAGGTTACGCGGGAACGCCTACTGAGACAGCCCGTACTGTACATCCAATCAGAAAAGTTATTTGATTGCATTAAGCGTTTAATGTAGTTAAACTCACTTTGCCACTCACTTTGCCACTTGATTTGCCACTCGATTTATACGTGCATATGCGCATATATATAACTTACTTATATTGCTTACTTTCTGCCAATGACATCTTTGACGTCTTTTATCCCAATGGCGCTGGATTTTTTTATTGATTCAGAATGGTCTCGCTGATATCCACCGTCTAGCAGCGTCCCCGTCGCTAGGTAACGCTCGGCTCGCCTGTAGTCCGTCAATGAAATGATTCCCCCTCGTCCACTGCCATTATACAAAACAATCTTAAACCGTCTCGGAATCCATACTCAGATTGAGATGTTTGAACTGACGTCGATTTTAGTGGCTCATTACTAAGTCGTCATTAACATTTGCAACCTCTGACCATGAACTGTGCAGCTGTGTTCACAACCTCATTGCTAAAGATGAATTTATACTCTGTATTATGGCGGTGTTGCACGACTTTCGACATGTAGTCATGAGTCTTAAAGGACCACTTCACCACTTTTCAACCTATCTTAGTATCTTCATATAATAAGTCCTCACTAATAATCATGAAAAAAATGTCTGTCTCATAGGAGGGCTGTGGGCAGTTTAGAAACCGTCCTCCAGTGTCTAGTCTAGTCTTGAAAAGTTGCAATGCGAAAATGGAAGCCATCGTTCTCACGATAATGAAAATCTAAACATTTTTGTAAAAAAAATCTGCCTAATGATGATGTCACTGGAGGACGGTTTCTAAACTGCCCACAGCCCTCCTATGAGACACAGACTGAGTAGCCAAAAATCGTGCCATTTTTATCATGATTATAGTGAGGACCTATTATATGAAGATAGGTTGAAAAGTGGTGAAGTGGTCCTTTAACTCTTTTAAAGCCATTACAACCAGGGAAGCGAAAGAGTTTGAGAACTATACTGATTTTGTCACAGTCATAGACTTGTGTCATTCATTGTAAAGTCTAGGTCTGGTTTATATTGTTATATCGTTTGTATTGTTCCCTGGTCTAGTTTTCATGGTTCTGTTTGTTTGCTCCAGCTGTGTCTCTTTTTGTAATTAAACCTCATGTGTAGGCTATATCAGTCTGGTTCCCCAGTCAGTCCTGGTTGAGTCATTGTATCCTGGCACCTGTTTAAGTCTGTTTAATTTTTTCATGTTAACCTGTCTTCTTTATTAAAACACCAATTAATGGGTTTTAAACACTACATGCCTGGCTGTCCTGCGTTTGGGTTCTTACCTCACCTACACATGACAGATTTATAAGGCATTTGTAGAATGGGCCTCAGGTCTTCACACGCTATAACACTAAACTTAACTTTTGTCAGACCATCACTAAACCGGGTATATTTTACCCAATGTAATATAGTCCCTAAAAAGATAAACAGCATGAGCTAATGCTAACATAAGCCATTTCTTACAATGGAGGTCTGTGAGCCAGGAAAACGGAAGTGAAAGTGGAGTGAATATGGCCAATTCTGTCTAAGCTAACTACCATCTACAGTATGGCCACACGATACTGAAATACCCACCCACCTCAGACATCAGCAACAATATGAAAATTACAAACATATTATTGTCCGGGTGAAAATCACCCGTCTTTAGTGTTCTAGGGTTAATGGATTAAAGTAGGGTCAGCAACTTGTGTAGACGAACCAAACAAACAGTGTTGTGTATGAAGGCAGGTGCGTGTTCATGGTTGAGTGTTCAAATCCACCCACAATGAACTGACCATAGGGCTATAGGACGTCATGATGAGGCCCACCTGTCACCTTAACTGACCATAGGCTATAGGATGTCATGATGAGGCCCACCTGTCCACAATGAACTGACCATAGGGCTATAGGACGTCATGATGAGGCCCACCTGTCCACAATGAACTGACCATAGGGCTATAGGATGTCATGATGAGGGCCACCTGTCCACAATGAACTGACCATAGGGCTATAGGATGTCATGATGAGGCCCACCTGTCCACAATGAACTGACCATATATAGGATGTCATGATGAGGCCCACCTGTCCACAATGAACTGACCATAGGGCTATAGGACGTCATGATGAGGCCCACCTGTCCACAATTAACTGACCCATAGGGCTATAGGATGTCATGATGAGGCCCACCTGTCCACAATGAACTGACCATAGGGCTATAGGACGTCATGATGAGGCCCACCTGTCACCTTTCACTTTCACAGATATTTGGAGGGATTTCAAACTTTTTTAGCTCGAGACCCAAAAGTGAAATTAGACATTCTTCCGGGACCCACATTCAAATAGCAGTGCAAGTTCACAATGCGTCGCTTCACATCACGTTGTGAGCTCTATAGATCTCCTAATTTTCACTACTTCTTCAACATTTTTTTTTAAATAATTTATTTCAAATCATGATTTTAGTATTTTATTTATGATATACTTTTGAAAAAAGTTGTGATTTATTTATTTATTTTTTGAATATACTGTAGGAATATTGGAATATTTACTCAACCCACACAAATCTGTCTGCGACGCAAAAATGGGTCCCCACCCACTGTTGGGAAACGGTAGCATAGAGTATACTAAATGGGGTGCAAGGTGGGTTGAACTAGTTTTGATGTTACATTAAACATATTTTAATTGAACCCCCTCAAGGAGTCCCCGGACCCCACTTTGAGAACCACGTGGCAAGTTGAGAAAGACCAAAGCCCAATCTCTGCTGTGATCATTCCCCCAAAAAATGGTGAGTTGTGCGCCTGCTGCTAGAAACGCACTGCACAGCAAAAAGTCAGGGATTGATTCCTGCTCTACTGGCCCTATTATCCCAAACAGCAGCATTGTTAAAAATTCTACATGAGTGGGGCTCACATGGCGAACAATAAGGCAACACTTTGGTTTTCAAGTCTCTGGCGCTGCGTTTATTGACTTCTAAAGATCTCCATCTGGAGGGAGATGAGCGCCCAGAGGACCTTTATGCCATCGATTGATGGCGTTTTCTGGAAGGACTCGTTATTATTGCTCCCCGACGGCCTCAGCCGCGGCGGTGAAGTGGTGATCCGTGGTGGGAGATGTACTTTACACTTTATTAAAAAATAAATAAAGGTAGCAAAGTATTCTCTGCTTCTAAGTAAATGTCATGTATAGATATTGTGCTTGATGCTTGAGTAAGAGTAGAAAAGCAATTGGCATCAACAAATAGTAAAACTGGTCAAAGTAAAGTGGAGTAAAAAGTACATTTGCCTGTGAGAAGTATAACATATTGGAAAATGGGCGCGCTCATGTAAAGTTAAAGTACCTCAAATTGTACAAATTGTACTTATTATATATATTACAAAGTATAGTACTTTGTAAATGTACTTTTAGTGACTTTACACAACAGGAAAATACCCCCCCCCCCCCCCACCCCCCTCCTCACTCTCTCTCTCTCTCTCTCTCACTCTCTCTCTCTCTCTCTCTCTCTCTCTCTCTCTCTCTCTCTCTCTCTCGCCCACACTGGTCCTCAAGTGGTGAGAGTCCCTAGCTTCCACACACATATGGAACAAAGACAATATGGCACAGAGCCCGGGCCTCAACTCACACACTACGAGGTCTATTAAATGTGAAATATAGCAGAACCATATGTTCCTTCTTAATAAGAAATCTGCAAAGTGCAAAAAGCATTCCTGCTATCTACTCAGTCTGCGTCTCAATGGTGGGCTTGTGGACGCTTCAGAAACCTGCCTACCAATTAGTGTCCACTTATAGTCCACTTATATAGTCCAGTTATATAATGAAGATTGGTTGAAAATGTTGTGAAGTGGTAGCGTTTAAACGCTAACAACAACAGCAACACTGCACGGAGATTAAAATGTAGTTTAATAATTCACTGTGGTTGAATTGCATTTAATTGCACCTTGAACATTTTCAAATATTTTCAAAACATTGCGGAAATAGACGATCAATAAGCATACATGACAATACACTACAATGGCAAAAACACAATTTGTACAAATCGAACCAAATGGATGCTTACGGGTGTAAAGAAGTGGATGGAATTATGATGCATTTGTCTACTGCATACTTTTGTTACTATTGCCTTTAATCCTGTTACTGTTAACGACTACTGTTGCGTGGTGGCGTCCTGGGCTAAACGGCTGGCTCTTTTGACAGCCCCGCAGCGCGTAGAAGTTTAAAACTCATCAGTGCTGGCGGTCTGCCGCTGTAGTTACAATGTGACTGTTGATGAAAGAGCTTCTTGATAAAAAGGCGTGCTGCTGCTGCGCCTCTGAAGTGGGCCGCTGTGCGGTTAGCCAGCGTGCTAGCTCAGTGTGCTCTGAAGTGGGCCGCTGTGCGGTTAGCCAGCGTGCTAGCTCAGTGTGTCTCCCA
Organism: Electrona antarctica; assembly: GCF_951216825.1. Lineage (NCBI taxonomy): Eukaryota > Metazoa > Chordata > Actinopteri > Myctophiformes > Myctophidae > Electrona > Electrona antarctica. Next base: position 42,101,171 of record NC_136809.1, read on the forward strand.
GTTAGCTTTACCCTGCTAGAAGTGGGCCTCTGAAGTGGGCCGCTGTGCGGTTAGCCAGCGTGCTAGCTCAGTGTGTCTCCCAGTTAGCTTTACCCTGCTAGCGCAGTATGTCTTCTCCAACACCTTGACTCTCTGCTAATTGGGACAAACCCCCCGTAGTGTGACCCTCTAGGGGAGCCGTGCTAGCTGTGTGTGTGCGCGTGTGCGTGTGTGCGTGTGTGTGTGTGTGTGTGTGTGTGTGTGTATGCATGCGTGTGCATGTGTGCACGTGTGTGCTCACGTTTGTGCATGTGAGAGAGTCGATTGTGTGCTATCATTCTAAAATGATAGCACACACACACACACACACGGACGGACGGACGGACGGACGCATGCACTCACGCACACAGACACACACAGACACACACACACACACACACACACACACACACACACACACACACACACACAGACGCATGCACTCACGCACACAGACACACACACACACGGACGCATGCACTCACGCACACATTATGATCTCATTATATTTTAAAGGTTTTGTTTTGATGTAATCCAGGTTATCTAAAACATTTTTTATGAATACCCGCTAATATGTATGTGTCAGTGTTGTTTATTTTGCACAGCAGCAAACACACTTTCTCCCAAATGTCAATCATCAAAACTCTAAACAGAATTACAGTTTGACTCAAAGATGAGTAATCACAAGAGTAACTAATTTATCCTGACGAAGCTTAATTTCCTACAGTGCGTAATTATGTTTTAAGTTCACGTACTGCCATTTATTTTACAATAAGTTAACGGTGACCTCATTGCATGTAATCATTTCCCTCAACTCAACGTTAATGGTTGGTGTAATAGTGTTTGACACACTGCTAAGAGAATCAACCAAAGGTTACTTGACCTAGATAAAAGTCCCATATCGCCCCCTTACATTAGCATTTATGTCTGTGTGTGGGTGTGTGTGTGAGTGTGGGTTTGGATCCGTGCAGTCTCACACTGACACCTTCTGTGTGTGTGTGTGTGTGTGTGCGCGCACACGCGCGCTCACTCGCACGCACACAACTTCGTTTTGCAAAGAAGATGAGACCCCGCTGTTTCTCCACCACTATGCATAGTAGCTCAAGTGTGTGTGTGTGTGTGTGTGTGTGTGTGTGTGTGTGTGTGTGTGTGTGTGTGTGTGTGTGTGTGTGTGTGTGTGTGTGTGTGTGTGTGTGTGTGTGTGTGTGTGTGTGTGTGTGTGTGTGTGTGTGTGTGTGTGCTCCATCACTTATTAATGTGGTTGTATCCTTGAACCAGTGCAATCGCAAAAGTATGTGTGCGAGCTTCATAGAGCAGGCAGATTTCACGCTGGGCCATGCACACACACACACACACACACACACACACACACACACACACACACACACACCCTTCACTGTCCTTGATAGCTTAATACTTGTTTCTTTCCTTGTCTTTTTTCCGCGGTGAGGCCTCCTCTCTTCTGGGTTTTTAGTGCTTGTTAAACTTTAAACCTACATAAACTTGTAGTCTATCTCACCATGGGACTAAGACTCTTTTAAACACACGGACGCTCTTTACCAGACTATTTTAGGACGATAATATTTAAAGATGCAGTGCCATGGTTTTTGCTTCTTGTTCTTCTTTTTTTTCTTTTTTTCCCCATCTCCCTGTGTGGATTCGACATTTCTCCGTTGGAGGAGCGATTCTTAATCTTTTTTTATTCTATTTAATGTACCCCTGGTTTGGTATGTACATTTGTATTAGCATGTAGGCCTAATTTGTCTATAGTAGGCCTACCATACTGTATAGTAAGACACCCTGATGGGCTTAATGTTGATGACACGTGATGTCACGTGATGTCATGAGGCATGACCATATGGAGGTGTGGTGTGGGTGACTGTCGGACATTATATCTTGACCTTCGGGTAAATATGTGCGTCAGATCCTGTCTAGGTGTGACATGACCTTTGACATATACATATACAGTATGCTAAATACTGTATAGTATAGCAATGCTATGTTGTTATACTGCCTTTGCATTCTTCTACCATTTTTCATTAAAAAAGTTACATAGGCCTTCTGCACTGCCGCGCTAACTACATGTACAAATGGACTGGCTGCATTTGATAAATCACATTTCTTAGTAGATTGTTTTCAACGTCAAGAAATTTAAAAAAAACAGTAAACATTCACTGTTAATTCACTGGGTAAATATATACATGTGTATCCCTGTTTATCCCTCTATTCATCCAGTGGTGTTTATGCGATATAGTAAAACGTTTGTTGTAGGCCTATTTGTTGCCAAAGTACTTGTTGATTTTGTCAGCAAATATTGATGTAGTTTTAGTCATAGTCTTTTGAATAATATGTAGTATAGTTTTAGTCTTCTGAAATGTTTTCGTGTTAGTATAGTTTTAGTCTACAAAATATTAAAATCGTAGTCGACTAATTCTAGTTGATTTTGACCACTAAACAAACAACAAGAATGCCTTTTGGCGGGTGTTGATGGCATCGTAATGACTGATTCTACACGTTTGCATGCTGAAAATAGCAGATCTACATATATGCTCACGCGTTGTGAGAGCACAAGCAAACAAAAAATGACTTGTCTTTCAGGTCTACTGGAACTTATAGTCCCTCCCTGACATCTTAGTCTAGTTTTTATTTGTTGACGGAATTGTCATTATAGTTAGTCATAGTTTTAGTCAAAGTTTTAGTTTTAGTTTTTTGTCATAGTAGAGTAGAGAGTATACCCTTATTTTTTTTCTTCTTTTCTTTACTATTATGTGAATCCCTTGATTTTGTAACCCATTTTCTTTTACCCGGTCCATATTGCCTAAGAGGAGGGCGATACTCTCCCTCTGCGAACCTTAACCTGGGGAGAGCCCAAACTGAGCTCATGCTTGCTCCAATGCATGAGGAGTGAGCATGCCGCTTCGCCCCACTTGACAGGGGGAGTTTCCCCGGTAGGACATACAGTTGGGTGCCACCGATATTGTCCCTTATCATTTGACCCATTTAGGCCTGACCTCAACATTTTTAAAAATCCTTCTAAATCCTCTAAACCTCAGCAAAAAGAAAAGGACAATATCGATGGCCTCCAACTGTAGCACGTGGAAGGAACACGTTATTCCAACCAGTTCCTTCATCATGGGGTAGAGAGACCAGGATTACATGCATGTTTTGTGAGGGTACTCCTACTGTACCTACCCTAGGGCCTAGGGGATACGGGAGAACATGCAAACTCCACACAGAAGGCCTTTTCGCCAACCCCACCTAGGGTATGGAGAAGAGAACATATAGCGTCCCTGGCGGGATCAAACCCGGGACCTTCTAGCTGTTAGGCGACAGCGCTACCGTGCCCCTATTTCTAACTGCTGTGCCCCTTTTCTGTTCTAACTGCTGCGGTAATGATATGGTATTGATTGGGAGATTGGTGTTAATCGTGACTGGAGTAGACAGGGACAAATGAGAATGATAAAACAAAACGGCACAATCAATGAAGTCATAACGGCAAGTGTAATGTCATAAAATTGATCTGAAAGATAAAAAAAAATTGTAATAAAACACATTATAGAGGCCATAAAAATTTAGATAAATAAAAGATGTGAGGTTAAAAAAAAACAAAAAAACTAGTGTGCTTTATTCCTGTGCTTGTCTTCTTGGTATGTGTTTTAAAAAGTCATTATCTTCGTCATCTCATTACCTTGCTGCCTAACCTTCCCTGTGTGATACTGTAGGACTCTTTTTTTATGGGTGCATCAGGGTGCTCAGCAGAAGACGGGGGTGGGGGGAGGTCTACATTTGAAATGTCTAGACCAGTGGTTCTCAAACCATTTCACCCCCAAGTTGAAGGAGAGTCTAGGACGTGTGGGGTGTTGTCCATGGTGTTTTAGGGAAGGATGAAGAGTCTAGGTCAGGACATGTGGAGCGTTGTCCAGGGTGTTTTAGGGAAGGGTGAAGAGTCTAGGTCAGGACATGTGGAGTGTTGCCCATGGTGTTTTAGGGAAGGGTGAAGAGTCTAGGACGTGTGGGGTGTTGTCCATGGTGTTTTAGGGAAGGGTGAAGAGTCTAGGACATGTGGAGTGTTGTCCAGGGTGTTTTAGGGAAGGGTGAAGAGTCTAGGACGTGTGGGGTGTTGTCCATGGTGTTTTAGGGAAGGGTGAAGAGTCTAGGACATGTGGGGTGTTGTCCATGGTGTTTTAGGGAAGGGTGAAGAGTCTAGGTCAGGACATGTGGAGCGTTGTCCAGGGTGTTTTAGGGAAGGGTGAAGAGTATAGGTCAGGACATGTGGGGCGTTGTCCATGGTGTTTTAGGGAAGGATGAAGAGTCTAGGTCAGGACATGTGGAGCGTTGTCCAGGGTGTTTTAGGGAAGGGTGAAGAGTCTAGGTCAGGACATGTGGAGTGTTGTCCATGGTGTTTTAGGGAAGGGTGAAGAGTCTAGGACATGTGGGGTGTTGTCCATGGTGTTTTAGGGAAGGGTGAAGAGTCTAGGTCAGGACATGTGGAGTGTTGCCCAGGGTGTTTTAGGGAAGGGTGAAGAGTCTAGGATATGTGGGGTGTTGTCCATGGTGTTTTAGGGAAGGGTGAAGAGTCTAGGTCATGCAGGACATGTGGAGCGTTGTCCAGGGTGTTTTAGGGAAGGGTGAAGAGTCTAGGTCAGGACATGTGGAGTGTTGTCCAGGGTGTTTTAGGGAAGGGTGAAGAGTCTAGGTCAGGACATGTGGAGTGTTGCCCAGGGTGTTTTAGGGAAGGGTGAAGAGTCTAGGTCAGGACATGTGGAGTGTTGCCCAGGGTGTTTTAGGGAAGGGTGAAGAGTCTAGGTTAGGACATGTGGAGTGTTGTCCAGGGTGTTTTAGGGAAGGGTGAAGAGTCTAGGACATGTGGAGTGTTGTCCAGGGTGTTTTAGGGAAGGGTGAAGAGTCTAGGACATGTGGGGTGTTGTCCATGGTGTTTTAGGGAAGGTTCAGAGTTGGACAGCATGTGTTAACTGATCTACGTAAGTGAACGGGAGAGTTTGTAGGGTTGAATCACGGGTGCCGTGGCTTTGGGTGTCTTGTAGGCCGACACCAGTGTTTTGTAATCTGTGTGGGCAGCATCGTGGTAGGAGCAGAGAACTTTTATTTATTTTTGTCTTGGCTGGTTGAAGACGCATGCATGCTGCATCATTTGGATGGGCTTAAGTGAGCATGCCGGGAGGCCAGTGGGGAGGGAGTTACACTATCTCCTTTCATTGTCTGTCTGTCTAGAAAAAGAAAAGAAAAAAAAATGCAATATACTGTATATTATTTCCTTTTTTTCTTCTTTATTATTATTATTATTATTATTATTATTATTATTATTATTATTATTATTATTATTATTATTATTATTATTATTATTATTATATTGTTTAGAATGCATGGGCTCTACATGTCTGGAACAAGCAAGGATGCCATGAGAAATGCTATAAGAAATAGACCGACTTCAAAATAAGACCAGCGTTGACTAATAAGTAAAACATGTAACTTAGTCAACACAGGGTCTTATTTTGAAGTCCGCCTAGCATCTACTGGAAGACCAAATAGAATTTAAACTGACATGATGTACGGTGGTGGAAAGAAAACGCATGACCATGACGAATCGACATTCAATGTTTTTCTGTTTTTCTTTTTTCTCTTCAATGTGTACACTGTGAGTAATTAGAGTTTTAGAAATGTAGTACTTTTTTTCTACCCCTGGCTTGATGGGTGGTGCAAGTGGGCGGTGCACTTGTCGGATGTTGTACTTGTCAGGTAGTCTGTTTGTTGGGGCCTGTATTTGCTATGTTAACAATTGAAGCTTTTACAAGCAATCTATTTCTTCAGTAGAATTATGAAAATGTCACTTAACGCCATTTGTGCTCCAAACCCTTTTTATGTTATTGCGAACGAAGTGAGCACTAACTATAGAAGATGGCCAAAACTGTCTGTCTGTCTGTCAGTCTGTGTGTCACGCTGTAACACCACCCGCCCGCCACCAGAGGGCAACTATGAACTGAAATTGGAACGATACAGAGGTGTGTGTGTGTGTGTGTGTGTGTGTGTGTGTGTGTGTGTGTGTGTGTGTGTGTGTGTGTGTGTGTGTGTGTGTGTGTGTGTGTGTGTGTGTGTGTGTGTGTGTGTGTGTGTGCCACAACATCTTCGTTCGCTTCCCGCGTTTACGCGTCTTACTTGTTGCTACTTGTACTTAAGTAAAGAAACCCGAGTACTTCTTCTTCCATCCTGCAGAAGCATTTGAACGTCAAATTGGCAGCGCCTTAAAAAGCTCCTCACGCCCACCCGCTTACCTGCTAATAAAGTCACGTGTTTCTTTTAAAGAACAAAATGCCAGCGTTACTTCTGAGGGTCGTTAACAGAGTTATTAGGAGGCGGTGCCGGTGTCCCTAAGAGGGGCCGGCGTGTGATGCTGGCTGTTTGAAGGGGAAATTGAGAGAGCCACGGGAGCAGGGGACACTTCAGCCTTCAGGACACAGCACCACGCCAACACAGAACAATCTGTAATTGGCACCAAGTAGACCACCCATGATGTCACCCACCAAGGAGAGAGAGAGAGAGAGAGAGAGAGAGAGAGAGAGAGAGAGAGAGAGAGAGAGAGAGAGAGAGAGAGAGAGAGAGAGAGAGAGAGAGAGAGAGAGAGAGAGAGAGAGAGAGAGAGAGAGAGAGAGAGAGAGAGAGAGAGAGAGAGAGAATGAGTCACATTAATATGATAAGATAGGATGGGATGAGATACAATTAGATAAGACCTGTATTGAGCATGCGAGAGACTTTCAGTTGCCAAAGGCAGCACAGCAGTTAATTCATTGCCTACCAATTACGAGATGTCTCATCATCTCACTCTGATGCTCACACCACCAATGACGAGATTCTCGCCATGACGTGTTTTCAGTGGTTTGCGATAGAGGGCGCTCTACCGCACGCAGCCTGTGAATGATCCAAGGAACCCCGAAGAAGAAGCGTACACCCAGAAATCACATTAACTCTGGCAGTCAGTGAGTTTTTAGATAAACTACTGCAGATGACAGCGCACACAAAAAGAAACACAAATATACAACAGTGTATACACAGCGCTTGCATTATGCAAGACAAAATAAATACGGACATAAAGGAGTTACGTCGATACTGTACAGTTTACCAGAATTGCTCGAATCATTGCTCGAATAAGGCAGCTTATGGGGGAAGCAAATATACATCGTTGCTGTCAGGCAAGTCTAACTTATTGTGTTTTTTTTTTCATAATTTAATGCCGTACTTGATCATACTGCACCGTCAAAAAAACATAAAGAAATATCAGATCCCTATACAGATACAACTAGAAAAAGTGCCCTTCTGGGCACAGGTCTCCACCAGGAGGATAGGAGTGTGTGTGATGTTTGGCAAAATGTTTAGGAGTAATATAATCATGTTTGTGTGTGTGTGTGTGTGTGTGTGTGTGTGTGTGTGTGTGTGTGTGTGTGTGTGTGTGTGTGTGTGTGTGTGTGTGTGTGTGTGTGTGTGTGTGTGTGTGTGTGTGTGTGTGTGTGTGTGAGACACAGCTTGGCCTGTTGTAGCGCCACCATGAGGCTGATTTGAAAACTGTCAAGTGGCATTTTTTCCTCAGCCTAGTGGGAATATGCATGCACAGTTTCACCGAAATCGGACGCTGCGTTGAGTAGTTGTGGTGATTTGTACAAAACGGGTACCAAGCGGGCTACTCCTGAAAAGTTTAGAAGCCAATCGTAGGCAATGAAGGTGGATTACATGTCTATGGAGAGCATGTGTACCGATTTGCGTGAAATTTGGATAACATCTGAAGGAGTAATATTAGAAAATGTGTTTTACATATGTCGGCCTCCTGGTGGCGCTATAAAGAGCAGATGTGAAAAATTCCAGGCAAAGGTTTTTCCTTGGCCTCTAGGGAGTTGGCATACAAAGTTATCCACAAATCCGTGCAGTTGGAGGTAAAAACACTTTTCGGCCAGTTATAGCGCCACCATGAGGCTGAGTTGAAAATGTTCACGTGGCATTTCTTCCTCGGCCGAGTGGGAATGTGCGTGCGCAATTTCACGGAAATCACACAATGTGTTCATGATTTGCAGCATTTTGTTTGAAACTGAACAGTCCTGCGAACTTTGGAAGCCAATCTTAGCCAATCAGGATGGAGTCTGGGAAATCTGAAAGACCCGTTTGGTTGAATGGCTCTAGAGAGACTGTGTACCAATTTGCGTGATGTTTGGACAAAATCTGTAGGTGTACTGTCCAAAAACTTGTTTTGCACAAAGCGGCCTCCTGGTGGCGCTATAACAGGCCGTTCTGGAAATTTTGGGGCAGAGGTTCATCGTTGGCATCCAGGGAGTGTGTGTGCAAAATGTGGCATCGACCGGGTTAACAGTGGCGGAGATTAGCTGTTCACAGACGGACACACGGACGGACACACGGACGGACACACGGACGGACGGACGGACGGACGGACGGAGTGCAAAACATACTCTCTCCCCATGCCTTCGGCCTGGTGGAGACAACTACTCTCTCCCCATGCCTTCGGCCTGGTGGAGACAAATATGTCTGCTGTATGTTTAAGCTCTCTGGAACAGCCGCTATAGGGTGCGTCATATCGGCATGTCGTGAAGTAGTCGTAGTAATTGGGGCAGGGCTTTTTCGAGAAGCGTACTGATGCATGTGCTAACATCCTCTCACTATCAGGACTGTGTGTGTGTGTGTGTGTGTGTGTGTGTGTGTGTGTGTGTGTGTGTGTGTGTGTGTGTGTGTGTGTGTGTGTGTGCGCGTGCGCACAATGTTTATTTGTGAGGACTAAGGAAAGTGTGCTCACAATGTTTGTTTCTCAAATTCTACTACACTAGTGGGGAATTTTTGCACTCACAATTAGCACGCACGCACGCACGCACGCACGCACGCACGCACGCACGCACGCACGCACGCACGCACGCACGCACTCACTCACTCACACACACACGCGCACACACACATTCTGCAGACCGATGGCCCCCCGTGGTGTTTCACCATAGGTGAGCAGATGAAAGCACTGCTGGTGAGCGTTGCACACACACACACACACACACACACACACACACACACACACACACACACACACACACACACACACACACACAGAGAGAGACACACACGTACACACATATAGACACACATGCCAGGACTGCACTCTCAGCGCAGGCACGCAATCGCAAACACACTCCACGCAAGTGCGTTTGAAGTGGCGCCCAGCAGTTGAGCTGAGATGCCACCATAAACTTCAGTTTGACATCTGGCTAATACTCCCCTGAGACACAGAAACACACACACACACACACACACACACACACACACACACACACACACACACACACACACACACACACACACACACACACACACACACACACACACACACTTTGAATGCCATTTTAATACATTTAGCAATTTTAGCAAAAGAGCATAAACCATGTTTTACTGAAATTCCAAACCCTTAACCTAACTTCTAAATGTGTAATTCTAACCCGAACCAAAATATATTCTCACAAGGTCAATCTCTCAAATTCTAGGCCTACTATACTTGTGGGGACGCCTGGCCATCACAAGCATGTGCACACACACACAGCAGGGTGTCCAAAAAAGTAATGACTTATTTTTTGCAGATTTAAAATAGGATGCATGCGGGTGTGCGTGCGTGCGTGCGTGCGTGCGTGCGTGCGTGACCAGCTCAGCAACATGTCACCAGAAGTGTTCCAAAAGGAAGCTAGCCTAACTTCCCCTCCGCTCAGCAGCTGTCACACACAGACGTATTCCCTACATGGACATTTTTTTTCCCTCAATGATTTATTCATTTTAAAGAATAATAATGGAGGGAGAATATGAATCATTTTAGTGACATCTGAGGAGTGCATTGTCCACAGAGAGCTGAGGGACGCTTTGGATATGGATATGATGTCCATGGCGCACGCACTCAACGTTTATTGACATGCCATGTGTTAGAACCCAAATAAATAAATACAATAAAATAAATCTGGGAAGTCGAGGGGGAGATGGGGGGGGGGGGGGGGACAACGACGACGACTCATACTGCTCCCGGGTGCCGTCTACATTCCGGCTGCCACCCATCTCTCCAGTGGTCACCAGACTATTCCTGGTTGTCACGTATAGTCTATTCCTATGAGTCACTATAAATAGAATAACTAAAACAAAAATGCATCGCATGGATGCACCTGGGACGTATCCTCAGTGATGTATCCCAAGGTCATCAGGGTTTTGGGTCTCCCAACATCATACCCCTCACTCAGGTGACCCAGCCGGGGTGATCAAGTCCCGACTTACGTCCCAGTAGCTACCCTCGATCAGTCCCATTAGGGAAAAACCAGGGCCACACAATCCGTTCCTCCCGAACTATACTCTGCCGGGACTGGGGGACTACTATTCTGGCGCGTGGAAGGACTAGGCTCTGTGGGTTGACTCCTGTCCGGGCCCCTCCTACGTCTCACCAGGTCCACTCCTGCTCTCACCAGGTCCAGCCCCTGTGCGTTGCACCAGACACCCCGCACCAGGCACTTCATTCAGGAATGGTGGATTCTCGAGCTGCAATGGTTCTGCAGGCTCCACCTAGCCCATTGTGGTGCCGCAGGCTCGGCTTGCGGCTTGAATGGCCCTCCTAAAGGCCTCACTGTGGGTTTGTTGGGCTTCCTCCTCACGGAAGATGCACAGTAGCTATTTAGCAAAGACATTAAATCTGTCTTCAACGTGTGGATTGTGCAGGTGTTTTTTAAATGGGTCCTATTATGGATATAAAAAAGTAAACACAGTGATTATCTGGCAAATGAATGGACATTGTATTTGAACACATATGGACAAACCGCACATTGATACGAACACAGAGAAAACACATTTATCGATAGACCAAGTGTAGCAATATTGAATGGAAAAGTAATAAACGCCTCTTGTACTTTCTGTTCTAAATTGCTAATTACAACACACAAGTACCTTGTATCGATACATTTGATTATTTGCATTCCAAAACGATCCGATACAATACAAAGTCAAATGAAACAATATGTTTCTATTTACATATTGATATACTTTGATTGTTTAAATAAAAATACATATTTTGATGTAGTTACTGCATCTTTACACATTATCTCTATTCTCTGCTCATCTGGCTCAGACACAGCAGCAGCTGCAAAAAAGTTTCAAAAAGTTATCTGTTGTAACTTGAAGCACTCATTATTTGAACTGGTGTTGTTCAAATGGCAATAGGGTAGCAAAGTGCGCAACACCACTTTTGGTCATCTTTTTTCAGTAAAAGGGATACAGTGGTGGAATACCAATGTTTTTCAGGGGCTTGCAAATGTAGAGTTACTGAGTTGAGCATGTTGAGTATGTTTCTCTTTTTACACACCTGGTCATGCTTTGCCGGTGACAGGTGTGTATGTGGGGGGGATAAGTCAGCGAAGCAAACGCGACACACACACACACACACACACGCACACGCACACACACACACACACACACACACACACACACACACACACACACACACACACACACACACACCTGCATTTTGAAGTTCACGCGACTGAAACTAATTACTAACTAATTGCGAGTTCTTAAGAGGCAGTGAGCGAGTGAGTCTTCTAGTGTTGTGTTTTATCATAGTGGTTCTCAACATGGTCCCCAGGGGGTCCTGGAGTCGATTGCAGGTGGTCCCCAAAAATATAGTTCCAGGTGGTCCCCACAGACAAAGCAAAAAAAAAGTTTCCAGGTGGTCCCTACAGACAAATACAAAATATGGTTCTTTAACCACTTATACCCCAGCAATCGTATTCTGTCGCAAGATCCTTTAATTCAGAACAAAAACTGAATATACACTAGTATAGAGCCCTGAGGGACTCTGCTCAACAGCGTATTGGGTTCAAGTGATTCAAATGCCATTATGCTTCTACGAGGAACCATCATCTGCTGAAGAACCATTTTGTTTGGTGTTCTTCATGTTCCTCATACGGTTCTAGAGCAGTGCCTCCCAAACTTATTATACAGTTGGGTGCCACCGATATTGTCCCTTATCATTTGACCCATTTAGGCCTGACCTCAAAATTTTAAAAAATCCTTCTAAATCCTCCAGTTTTCTGAAATAAATATTTTCACGATTTAAAAAAAATAGCAGACCTACAAGCTCGTAGCGCGCCACTCGGTGGTGCGCTATGAGCTTGTAGATCTGCTATTTTTCAATAGCTAAATTATAACAATGTTTAAAATACCAAAAGGGGTTCCCGCCCAAAATGGGTTAACTGTCCTTTTGCGCAGATCACGCAAACCTCAGCAAAAAGAAAAGGACAATATCGATGGCCTCCAACTGTAGCTCGAGACGCAAAATAAAGATTTGATGTCTCCCCGAGGACCCAAACAAGTGAAAATAGCAGATCTACAAGCTGTCCAAAGATATCAGGTGGGAACTTGCAGCCATGACTGACATTAAGTAGTATCATGTTGAATGAAAGGTAGAACCATTCGTCTACCATGCTGAATGAAAGAAGCAGCCTACCATATGCTGAATGAAAAGGGAACACGCATACTTATATTTAATTTGGTTCAGTCTCGTTTTACTTAACTTGAATATTGGCGTGATTGGATTTCCATCCACGTGTTTGTAGGCTATAGTCTTGCCAAGAGTAACGAGAAAGTGTGTGTGTGTGTGTGTGTGTGTGTGTGTGTGTGTGTGTGTGTGTGTGTGTGTGTGTGCGTGTGCGCGTGTGCACGTGTGCGCGACGCTGCGCGTGCGTGCGTGCGTGACTGTGTTTCCCTCCGGCTACAGAATTTGCCCGAAGGGCTCCTATTTTAAATCTGCAAAAAATAAGTCATTACTTTTTTGGACACCCTGCTGTGTGTGTGTGTGTGTGTGCAACTGTGCGCGTGTGTTTCACATGCACAGTCACATGCACCTGTATTATGCATGTTTATGCATGCATGCCTGCATACTCTTTAATGTTTGAGTATGTACCGCAGCGTGTGTTTATGTTTATACATTTCTGTATGCATGTGTGCAGTAGTCATACAGTAGTCACGTGTGCGTGCGTGCGAGCAAATGTTCCACAAGTATGTATAGAATTTGGGAAATACAAATTCTCTCTCTCTCTCTCTCTCTCTCACTCTCTCTCTCTCTCTCTCTCTCTTGTTAGCCTATAGCTGTAAAACAGAACTGCAAGCAAACAAGTGAAACAACGTGTTGCGTTTACAGCTTCATGGCTCTCTCTCTCACAGACTCACACATGCGTTCTCTCTCTCTCTCTCTCTCTCTCTCTCTCTCTCTGCGGTGTACGCATGTGTGTGTTGAGCTTCTCCTCTGGTCTCCTCGGTGTCGTTACAATCTACATCCGTCCTTAGACATGGTAACGCCACGTCTGCCTCTGCCTCTGATTGGCCTACCGACACTGCCCGTCTTACCAGACTTTCCTCAAAGGTGGATAGTCTGGTGACACTGACGTGAGGTTACTCCGTGGTGGGAATGTCACGGTGTGAATCAAGAAAGTACAGGTAGGCCCCAAATGCAGGACAGGGAAGCGCAGAGGCAGAGAAGTCAAAATGCAGGAGGTTTTATTCACCAAAGTCCGGGAACAAGCAACATCACACTTGACATCAAACAATGAACTGACAAGGAACTAAAAAAACCAGGGCTAAACATACACACAGGGAAAACAGGGCACAGGTGAACAAAACTCAAAATCAAGACAGTGATAGGCTAAGAGACCAACAAGACACAGGTGGAGCAAACTAATAATCACAGGTGAGACAAGACAGGGAACCATAACCACAAAGGAAACCAGGGCACTAAATACTACAAAATAAAAGAGCACAACACTAAAACACACAAACAAGGAACAAGGAACACTAGAACACAGCAGAAATTGTCACGGATCGTGACAGGGAAATAATACAAGTACGGAATAATAGCATATACATACAGACAGAGAATGGCAGCTTGGGACCGATGACGCTCCAGAATGCAGCCTTGTAACTTTTATTTTTGTAGAAAAGGCAAAATGTATATTGTTTATGCCGTTTGCTTTGCTTAATATGATTTGATTTGGTGTGTTTGTGATTACCGTGTATTAATCTAAGTATAATAAACTAATACTACCAGTAAGACGCTGTGGGCGAGAAGCGACCTCGCCCTTTATATGGAGCGTATCTTGAGTGTACAGGGTGTGATGAGGTCAGATCAGGATATGGAATGTCAGAACAGGTCAGCTCCATATGGAGATCTGAGGGTGGCAGCGGGGACAGTGTATTGAATGTACAGGGTTTGATGAGGGCCCAGGTAGGGCCGGCCCTTAATTTTCAGGCCTGTTGAGAACTCTAGTTTGAACTCTAGTTGTGGCCAGACGACGGTGCCGCTCATCGGCAGTCTCCTCCGTGAGAGTGTGGAGGTCGTACTGCTGGGGCGGATCGGCGTGTGCACACATCCGTCTGGGTGACGTCAGACTGCTGGGTGAGTGCGGTCGCTTTGGCATGGGATGAACTTTGACCAGTAAATCACAATGACCTGGGCACCATACGGGGCTGATGTCACGTGATGTCACCATGACCTGGGGGCAGTGGCGTGCACAGATAGACAGTAGGGGGTGCTAGCACCACCTGCCCTTGCCCTCTGGACAGCAATGTGCCCTTAAAAAAAAAAAAACTGTTTTTTTGTACAGTGTACAGTATGTGGACCACTTCTTGATTTAAAAAAAAAGCTTCTAATATATTATTTATGCCCCAAAATCTATAAATCTCACACTATTAACGCAGCTGGCCGGTTCCACACGCTGCACAAGGTTCCCTTTTTTCACTTGAGCACCTGCCCCTCTAAATGTCTGTGCACGCCACTGCCTGGGGGCTTGCCTGGGGTGAGCGACAGGGATTTGAGTTAGGTGACGTGACAGAGTGACCGGCATTGGGGGTAGGTGTCAAAAACGCAAGGTTTGCGTTTTTGACCTCCGATCGCAATAAATTACATTAATCAGTGCTTCAGATCAAACAGCAGTGACAAATTAAGAACTTTGTGCAAAATGTATCAGGTCTCTGACACAACAATGAAGACCAGAGGGGTGCAGTACTTAGTTCCGACTAGTCATTGGTCCAACAAACGACAACCCACCTCAAACCCTAACCTAACCATAACCGCAAGCATGCTGCATGCTTGCGGTAGTCCGACATGCGGTAATGCTCCGTTGGAATTACGTGCGGATCCCGTCTCCGAGACCTGAAACATTTTGCACAAAGTTCTTAAAGATGGAGTGCCATGATTTTTTTCCACCCTAAAACATGATCATCAGGTCTGTTATATAAGGAGGAAGACGTTTTTCAAGAAAGTGTACAGTATTTGTTAAAATGTCGTTTTTATGTGGACACCCCCACCAGTTCATTAAGTATGCCTGGTTTGCCTGGTGGGTGGTGATGGGTGGTGATCCACCTGAACTTAAGCCGCACCCACAGCTGTAGTTGTATGATAGAGGAGGAGGGGTTAGGGGAGGGGCTGATAATGTGACAGTCACTATATTACTGTTTTTTTCATTGGCAAGTTTGACTGTCAAGGGTTCAGCCTCCAGGAAGGAACCCTAAATACAAAGGGAATACATCATTGCACATAAAAACGACTCCAGGGTGTCTAATGAAGTACTGTCACCTCATAGACATATGAAAAACTGGAAAAATACAAAAATTGTGGCACTCCATCTTTAATTTGTCACTGCTGTTTGCTGTTTGAAAGTCTGGTAAGACGGGCAGTTCCGGTAGGCCAGTCAGAGGCAGGCGGGGCTAGAGACGGACGTAGTTTGTAATCATGCCATCACCTCAGCTCGACCAATCGAGAGCAGCAGCGGTGCTGGCCCCGCCCATCGGTTCCCAGGAATTAGAACTACCTCAAAAGCAGGACCGATAAAAGGTTCTGAGAACATGTCTGAAACCGTGCCTCACCGCGCCGTGAGCCGTTTAAACAAACCCAGAACCCCCAAAAATAGGTTCAGGTTCTGGAAAGTTCTGGTTCCTGCACCTTGGTAGTGCTTAAGACGTTTAGAGCTCATTTAGAGAGTGTGTGTGTGTGTGTGTGTGTGTGTGTGTGTGTGTGTGTGTGTGTGTGTGTGTGTGTGTGTGTGTGTGTGTGTGTGTGTGTGTGTGTGTGTGTGTGTGTGTGTGTGTGTGTGTGGGCCTACCTGTGCTGTACCTCCAGCAGAGATGATAATGAGTACCATTGGTCGGGGTTGTTAATTAAGCCTACTTTTTAATTCATGATGTCCCCACATTCTGCCTTTTATAAATTATTCCTGACAGACCCACACAACAACAGATGTCCCACTCATCTCATGATTGGCCTTGTTTTCACACCAAGCTGTGTGAGAATTTGAAGTCATGGATTGTGAATAGTGAATACGTACTATATCTGTTAGACGCTACATAGAAGGCTGGACAAATTACTCAACATACTCAATGTAATGGAGTTAAATGTAAGTCATTATTTTAAAGTATTTTTATGTGTCAGGTTTTTACTTAAATGCAATTGTAATTTTTGGCTACTCTACTTCTCTTCTTTTTCGTGACACGTGTCTTTTTGAACAAGCTCGCCGTGTGGCTTGCTGGCTGTTTTGGCCGATAACCGATATAAACCGATGTTGATCTCATTCTGTATTAAGAAAAAATGTTTAAAAATGTTAAACCCTATAATGCCCATGCTATTTGTCGGGCGTATATGCAAACACAATTGGGCGAGGAGGTGATATTGGTCATATACTCCTACAGGCTGGAGGCAGCACCTAACAGCTAGGAGTGTTAAGGAGGACGAAGGCCCTTCGTCCTCCTGGTGGGGGCTCCTCACAGGCAGGTGAGCCAGTACAATATAACAGCAGTGACAAAACAACTGTGTGGGTAAAAATCAATTAGCATAACGACCAAATTGTGGGGGGAAAATGGGCTAAAATATAATTGGCTACTCTAAATTCATATTATAAAAAAAGGATGTTACTGTGAATTTTGACTTTATTTGATCTGAAGGGCCCCTCAAGGGTCTAGCTTTGCCCCCCAGGCGCCCCCTGAGATTCTAGCTACCTTGTTACAGCCCTATAGCACTACTGCACCGTGCTTTCATTTATATAGTTATGTTGTTACAGCCCTATAGCACTACTGCACCGTGCTTTCATTTATATAGTTATGTTGTTACAGCCCTATAGCACTACTGCACTGTGCTTTCATTTATATAGTTATGTTTATACATCTGGGAACACTCATACGTATATATATCTTGCATTGGGATGTGAGTCACATTCACATTTGAGCAAAAGTGTAATGGCCATATGGCATTTGTAGCTCTATCTGTAATGTCAATAATGTGTGGGTGAGCCTGTACTTTAGCAATAAGTAAGTTCATGTACATCTATGGTTGATATTCATATAATCTTTATAGCAGCATTGCATCGTGAATCAGAATCAGCTTTATTGTCACAAAAGTGGGTGAAATTAGTTTTTGTGCATAGTTCCCATTGTGTCATTTTTCTGAGAAAACAAATAAAGGAAGGAGATCAAGGCAGGACAAAGTCAAATAAAATAAAATAAAATAATGTTTGAGCGCTTTTACCAGAAAAAGTACAGGTAAAGGGTTTCTCCTGTATGTGTCCTAGATATGAAAAATAGCTGCAAGCAGCAAAAAGACGGGGCCAAGAAAAATCATACCCGTGCGACTTTGAAATGGTTCATGAGCTATGGCTGTTCAAAGTTTGCAATTTTCAATTGAATGCTACAGTATAGCACCACCCTTTGGCCAATGGTTGTGGGCTTCATGTCTAAGTAGGGTGACATTGCCCTCTACCATATTCCCACATTTTGTCAAAACAAATTGCACAGTTTGGCCTGGAGCGCTGACAGAATACAAATATAAAATTAGTGGGTGATAATAGTGGGTGATCTAAACATCAGAGGTCAAAAGTCAACACGAAAGTTGTTCGGCATGAGGAGACACATGGTATCTTCAAAGTTAGCATTTTCAATAATTGAGCATAAGGCGCCCTGCACCTTTTGGCCAATAGATGTGAGCTTCGCGGCCTCACCGTTTGGCATAGTCCTTGGCAAAGTTTCGCCAAAACCGACTGGACGGTTAAGCCAGAACTACAATTTTTGGCAGAAGAAGAAGGAGAAGAAGAAATAAACAGACAAATTCAATAAAAGAAATTCAATAAAAAAACAACAACAACTTTGTACAAATGGCAAATGGCACTAGAAGGAGTAAAAGCAAGCTCACTCAGCTATCGAACGCCAAGTGGACGAAGCCATTTGGCCCAAACCTTGGTCGACTATAGCCTAAACCCAGTTGGCTTCTAAATAAACGTGTGTGGATTTTGTGTTACTTTGCTTCCAGAAATGTGCACCTGTATACTCATATGCTTGTGCAGGGGTGGGAAACTTTGATGATGGAGATCCAGAGGACCACATTGCATATAATGGCATGTAGAAACCTCTTATCTCTGTTTTTCTCACAAAAGTAGCAAAAATAGCCGATCTTCAAGCTCAAAACGCTTGCGCGACACATTTTCAGCTTGTAGATTTAGAGTTATCTTTTAGTATTTTTTTAATCCTGAAAATGTAAATGTTTATTTCATTTCAAATGTATTCTGTATTCTTTACAGTCTATGAACCTCAACAAATAGCCGACACATTCTAACAATTGAGTACCACAGACGAAAAACAGTCTAAGTCCAATTTTCAGACTTTCCACGAAAAGGACTCGGTGTCCTGAACCCTTATCTATCATTTATATATTATGGATCAATAGTGTGGACTTAGACTGTTATTCGTCTGTGGTACTCAATTAAAGTACAGCTCTGGTTTTGTACAAATTATGTATTTTGCAAACTCACACCAGCATGGATGAAACCCCAAATCTGTGGTGGATTGAGTATTGAATAGTAGGAGTTTTTGGTGCTGTTTCTTTTCTTTTCTTTTTTTTCCCGCAGCCCCGCAACAACGCCTAAATTGTCCCTTTTCATTCCAGATCAAAGGGCCGGGTTGTGGACTTAGTATGTGCAGACAAAAACCACCCGGCCGAGGGCATGTTTCTGGCAAGATATGAATGTGGAGCCATTTTCACTGAGGGTCCGCACGAGGGAATCGTGTGGCTTCCACTCCACACAAGTTCACTCATACACACACACACACACACACACACACACACACACACACACACACACACACACACACACACACACACACACACACACACACACACACACACACACACACACACACACACACACACAGAGAGAGATAGAGACACAGCTTTGTATTACTATACTTGTGGAGGGCATCGCTATTTTATGATGCCGATTTTATGAATGGTATTTTTTGCAGTGACCCCAAGGCCAAAACATCTACACGTTATAAACGTGTAATTGTGACATGTTAAGAGCTGGTATATTATGTGCTATTTTTGATGTGACACCGACATGCAACTCGTAATACATCAGCGATAAGCCTCCAAACATGACCTCTATAGATCTAACCTCTAAATCACTGATCTGAATCGTGTCCTGATTGTAAGCCTGACTATACAAAACATAAAACAACCATTTCTCTTGTGAGGACCAGGAAAATGCTCCTCGCCATGTTTAAATCTCAAATTCTACTATACTTGTGGGGACATTTGCCCATGCGACTAGTATATTATAAGTACACGCACATGCACACACTCACACTCACGCGCACACTTTCCCCTCCCGCTGGTAGAAAAGACAGGATTAGCCCACTCACCCCCATTTTTTCCCCCTTCGATCATTCATTTTCTTTCTCATTTCCCTCTGATCCACTCATTGTCTTTCACGTCCGCACAAATCCAACCACTACAACCCACTTCTCCCTGACTCTCTCTCTCTCTCTCTCTCTCTCTCTCTCTCTCTCTCTCTCTCTCTCTCTCTCTCTCTCTCTCTCTCTCTCTCTCTCTCTCTCTGACTGCATTCAATTCAATTCGAAAGTGTTTTATTGGCATGATAACATATGTTTTACACTCACAAAGCAAACATAAAACACATAGCAAGTCATTCAAAACATTACACATTACGTATAATCTCTCTCTCACTTGCACGCACGCACGCACGCACGCACGCACGCACGCACGCACGCACGCACGCACGCACGCACACACACACACACACACACACACACACACACACACACATTCTGCTCTCCCCAGGGTGCCATAGTAACTCGGTGGGGGGTAAGCGTCACCCTTGCCTCACTCCTCTACTCTCCCCCCACCCATCCACCCCCAACACCCGCCTCGTCTCTCTTCCTCGCTTCTTGCTTCTGAGCCAATCGCACGGACCCTTCGCCACCGCCGAGCCAATCCCCACGTCCCCCCCGCTCTCCCAACCAATGAGAATCCTCGGCTGCAACGTCGCAGCGGGGGGCTTAAAGCTGCTCGGCAACAAGGAAGGGGGGAAAGAAATGGGAAGGGGGATCGTAGTAAAAAACAGTGACCTATTTCTTTTTAAACATCTCTCTTTCATTTCCCGCCCATGTTCCCTCTCCCTTCCGCTCAAAGGAAGACTTCACCCCAGAACGACTTTATCTTCTACAAATGAATTGCCCCGCGAAGCCCTGAGTTGAAGGAGATTATCTTATTTATTTTGTCTTGTCACATTCCTGATTTAATCTGAAGATAATATACGATGAATTGAATAACACAACAGGGGTCCAAGCTAACATCAGTGAAACCAAAAACCTAAAATCAGGTATAATGATCATTTATAAACTCAAAGAGTCTCAGTGTAATTAAAGTGTCGGAGGTTTTTATTTTATTTTCTATTGTTAAGCTTGGTCTTCCTGTTTTCTTCAATTCGTTAATATTTTCTTCTTCATGATTGGGTTTCTCATTCAGGAATGCTACAAAAACAAACGATTGTCCATGAATTGAAGTGTTGCTTTAAGAGTGAGATGAAGACCTCTTCAGGCAGAGTAGACTCTACATTATGCTGAGGGTTCTCTTAAGGTAAAGCACATACTCTAGCATTCTGTTTGATCTCACCGTAGCTTTGTTCCTACCACTAAAACACACATACATTGTTGTATGCCAAATATTGCCATGTTTAGACACATAACAGCTTACAGATTTGCTAGTTATGTTGTGCCAAATGTTTCCCAATGTCCACCTAATACCTGAATTGTTACTTTATAGAACCTTACAATTTTGTCATATTATATATGTAAATCTTTCTCCCTAATATACAATGTGGCACGAGGAAAACTCGAGAGATACAGTTGGGTGCCACCGATATTGTCCTTATCATTTGACCCATTTAGGCCTGACCTCAAAATTTAAAAAAATCCATCTAAATCCTTCAGTTTGCTGAAATAAATATTTTCACGATTTTTCAAAAATAGCAGACCTACAAGCTCGTGGCGCGCTATGAGCTTGTAGATCTGCTATTTTTCAATAGCTAAATTATAACATAATGTTTACACCAAAAGGGGTTCCCGCCCAAATGGGTTAACTGTCCTTTTGCGCAGATCACGCAAACCTCAGCAAAAAGAAAAGGACAATATCGATGGCCTCCAACTGTAGTATTAGTAGTTTCCATTACGACAGATTGAAAATAACTTCATACTTGAGATATAACCACTTGAACCCCAGCATCCATATTCTGGGGATAACATTCACCGAAAATATCAGAATGTGAGCCGACGATTTTTGGCGAGGAGGTTGGTGGTCTGAGTGGTTAAACTGAAGTGATATTGATGAATTCCAAGTACGATCAAAGTATTCTGCGGCACCCCTGGACGTGCAGCACAGCCCCCTCTTTGGGAACCACTGCCCTCTTCAATGTAGACACTTCTCATGAGGTGAAGCATACTCCGCAATTATCCGCCATCTCAGTGACTGAACATATCTCCGCGCGGTTTCATTATTTTACTCTTTTATTTTGTTTGTAGTGGCTTGCACTTTGGAGACATCAATGTGCTCGATTGAATACTTTATGAACAGTTAATTGCAAAAAGCCCTGATCGAGGGCTTGTTTCCAGTTCTCTGTAAATGTAGGGAAATGGGAGTCGTGGGATTATTTCCCTCATTACCCAAGAGACTCTAGGAGAGTACTCTTCAATGTGTAGATGCTTCTCATGAGGTGAAGCACACTCGGCACTCCACATTCTCTGTCATCTCAGACAGTGACTGAACTTATCTCCTCTGTTGCATTGTGTTACTGTTTGTAGTGGCTTGCACTCATATGTCAAGGTAAACGGTGGAAAATGTTCCACATTTCCCAACAGTAGACCTGGAAATTGGGGTCCCCAAATAATTTGTGGACTACTGAACCGGCCTAGCGGGACCAGGAGCTCAGCAGGGGCTGTTAAAACCACAATGCTGAAATGTATTTAAACATATGCTAGGTTATTTTTTTTTACCTGTTATCCAATACTCCATGTGCATACAATTGTTAGACTGATGCTCGGTTCTTTGTTTACCTGTGATCCTACAGTAGTTTATCTGATGTACCACACTGTCTGTCTGCATTTGATGTATGTGTTTACCTTGCTTATTGTAAGTTGCTCTGGATAAGAGTGCCTGGACGCCTACCCTATAGAGCGTCGCAGTCCCGCCCCCCTTCATGACGACGCCAGGCCCAGGAAATGATACCCAATGCATTTTTCCCATAGACATTTCAAAAAGTATTTATTTAAAGACGGTTACGCCGCAGACAAAGCCAACTCGAGTCGTGACAACTCATGACAATAAACACAATATTTTGGACCAAACAAATAATTACAAAGAAGAAAAACAACAAAAGAAGTGTTGTAACCTCCCGTTTTTTTCTTCTTTCTCATTATTTGTTTGGCCCAAAACATTTTGTTTGTTGTCATGATTTGTCACGACAAGAGTTGGCTTTGTCCGCTGCGTAAACGTCTTTAAATAAATGTCTATGTCTATGAGGAAAATGAACGGAGAATCATTTCCTGGGCCCTGGTAGGGGCGGGACTGCGACGCTCTATACATTTTAAATTGTAGAAAGCGATCTAAGTAAGGTTCCTAACTATCAATCATTTTAGTTGGGGACGCCCCTGGAACCCCCTCAAGGATCCTTGGGGTCCCGAAAACCCCACGCCAAGACAGACCCTCGGTATACACAGTAAAGCCGCTGTTATTGTGTGGATTAGAGTGCACAGTGCATGTGGTTTAATTGTGCATATGTGCTGTTGGCTTTACATTCGGTCTAAATCCTGTGTAGCAGAGATACAGGAGATGTCTATAGTTATCGTGCTGCTGGCTTGGAGTGTGGCTGTGCTATAAGTCCTGTAGAGATGCAGGTGGATGTACATACATACAGTACAGTAGGCTATGTCAAAGTTATGCCGTTAGCTTGGAGTGTTACTGTGCTACAGTATATAAATCCTTAGGTGAATGCAGTGGTGGAAAGTAACATATAGTGCATTTACCCAAGTACAGTACTTAACCCATTCAGGCCTGACGTCGAAATTAAAAAAAAAAAAAGTTTTCTAAATCATGACAATTTTCGGAAAGATTTGAGGCACATTTTAACGATTTTTCAAAAATAGCAGATCTACAAGTTCATAGCGCGCCACTCGGTGGCGCGCTATGAGCTTGTAGATCTGCTATTTTTCAATAGCTAAATTATAACATAATGTTTAAAACGCTAACGCTAACGTGACATGGATGCGTTCCAGGTCTCAATGGATTAAGTATAACATGTTGAGGTACTTTGACTTCATGGAGTATTTCCAATTTCCAGTAGGCCTACTTTTACTTCTACTCCCCTACATCTCGGATCCAAATGTTGTACTTTCATTCCACTACATTTATTTGAACACTTTAGTTAGGCCTACTAGTTACTTTGTGGGGTTTGATTATTATTACAAAATATACATTAATTATACTTATTATATAATGAAAATAGCTGATCTACAAGTTTACATATGTGACACACTGTGAGCTTGTAGATCAGCTATTTTTACACATTATTTTTAAATTTTGAAATGGGACATTCTGCATGATGAGTACTTTTGTTACTTTAAGTACATTTTGATGCTAATACTTTAGTAACTTTTGAATTCTGGACTTTTACTTGTAAGAGTATTTCTATTGCTATTACATACTGTAAGTAATAATTGTGAGTAGTTTTTCCACCACTGGGTGACTGTACGTCAGATTTTTATGCTGCTGGCATGAATTGTGTGTATGTGTTAAAAAAAAGTTGTAGAAGTTACATGGAAAGTATAAGTGTTTATACTTTTAACGCTTGCGGCAAACAGTGTATGCATTCACATATCTCCTGTCTCCCTATTCCTTTATTAACACGCACGCACGCACGCACGCACGCACGCACGCACGCACGCACGCACGCACGCACGCACGCAGACACCTCTGTCTCACTATTCCTCTATTATCAACACACGCACATATGTATGCACATATGCATGCACGCACGCAAGCACATTCACGCACGTATCCTATGCTCATTAGGACTGACATTTTTTGCGCAAGCTTGAGTTAGCTAGACTAGAGCAAATGCTTCGCAAGGCATTGTTTTGTTTTGTTTTCCCTCTTGTTCCATGGTTACATCTGATGGGAGGCTGTATTAACCCAGGGCACAGCACAGCAGGAACATAAGATATGAGAGAGAGAGAGAGATAGAGAGAGAGAGAGCATGGGCATGCGGAGCAGAGAATGACTGAATTGACTCAAAGCCATTGTCATCACATCATCATCATCATCATCATCATCATCATCTTGCCTAGGCTGTTGTGATACAACCTTGTAACTCCTCAAACATTTTCATGTAGTAGTTATTTTGGTTGTTAAAAATACAATGTAGGCCTATTGATTTCATACTGTAAGAATCAGTGAAACTGTCAAGGACCCCGATCTGAGAAAGAAAACATAAAAAGGGAAAAAAATGGTTCAGGGTCTCCCAACAGATGTTTTGTGTTAAAAAACTAAAGTTCCTAAGAGCCACTGGTTAATTTTAGTTTAGTTTCCAGTATAAATCAGAGTTCATATGCAGGCCTATTAGTGTGTCAGTGTAAAAAAAAAGAGAAAAATCCATGACCCTGTGAACCATGAAAAGCCTATTTCCACGGGTCACGAAGGTTCATGGATCACAGTGTCATAGCATGCCGTCTTCAGTCTGAGAACCCTCGCTTCATCAATAGGTCGGCTTTGACCGGATTATATAAACTTTTCAACGAGCAGCGCCCAACAGTGTCTGCCACTGACCATGCGCTCGCACGCACGAATGCGCACACACACACACACACACACACACACACACACACACACACACACACACACACACACACACACACACACACACACACACACACACACACACACACGTACCCATGGCAATAACAATACATTTCAGGATCCACATAGAAACGGAGTGGCTCTCTATTCCACAATCTTCCAATGCCATGGAGCGTCCGCAATTACGCCGCCTGAAAGCGATGCAAAGGAATATTAAATGTATTTTGAAATATCTTTACAATATATTGTGAATTCATGTTTGCTAAAAGGCAAGCTATTATATAACGCCCTGCTTGATCATACTACTGTAGCTTCACACAAAAGCATCAAAAGTAGCAGATCTACACGCTTGCAATGTGGCGCGAAGAGGCACATTTTGAGCTTGTCGATCTGCTACTTTTGCGACTTTTCAATTTGAATCCTGAAAAGTAACTGTTTTGGACATAATTATGAGGTTTCCACCGTGAGCTGACAGAAATAATGCTTTGACTAATTAGATTTGCAGTGGTACTTATTTATGCAGACTAAGACTAAATGGAAGTGTATGATGGAAGCATTTAAAATGTGAGATGACAGGACAGTGTGGATGAGAGACACTAGACCAATATATCCACACCATAACTCCCTTATTGCTCTGATTGGCAACCATTTCACATGATGTGTCCATGGACCATGCACTCACACAACAGCATCTCTCACCATCATACAGTCAGTGTATAACACATGGCAGAAGAAGGCGGAAGCCTGAATTTGTTGACACCTCAATCTGTTCGCCGCCATTTCTGAAGCCATGTATTTACTCACATCTGCTTATCAAAGGGACAGTTCTCACTTATGGCTGAGAGACTCTTTTGGGACTGGAGGGGTCCAGCCACGAGATCCAGGGATCGGATCCAGGCGCTCAGATGCTTTCGTTCTGGCATAAGGGACCATCTGGATGCCTTGGCTTGTCCCTCTTTTTGCTGTAGTTGGTGTCCAGTTCCCCTTCGGTTAGACACCTGGCCACCACACTGGCCTGGATCAGCTGCTAGGTGGCCAACGGGACAGGTCTGTGGCTGGACTGGGCAGCTCCCAGGTGAGCCTGTCAGATCCAAGCAGGCAAAAAGAAAGAAAAAAAGAAAAGAAACAAAAGTAAAAAAAAAAAGAAACTAGCCACAGTAGCCAGCATGTTACCGTATGCCCGACATGCGCTGCCAACATGGAAACAGTAAATAATATGATATTTGTCCTATACACAGCGGGCTGACACTATAGCCTATATATATAGATATATATATATATATTTACAGTAAATACAGTATATTTTCACTGTTTCAGAAGAAACTTTGTACCTTGTCCAAAACCGTTACTTTCGAGGAAGTGGAAAAAAAGGAACCTAGCTGAACATGTGGCTCGGCGATTTTTGGTATGTTTGCATGAGCGTGTCTGAAAAAAAGTATTTGGCTTAAAAGACTAATTAAGTTAAAACATTTCAATGTATTTGTTTGGTTGATTGAATACGTTATTAGTCAGAAATGTAAGCAGCATGTGGTACTGTAGTCCCATGGACATGTTTCCATTGTGGTCCTATGTATTCAATTAATTAGCACAGCATACAAAATGTACACAATAATGTACACAATGCATGTCATCGACAAATACAATCACTATGTACAAAATACATGTGAGAATGATTACACATACAATTGATCAAAAGTACATGTACTGTATTTAGTGAATCCAAAAAGGAACTGTGATAATAATTGCTAAAACTATGTGCTGTATTGCAGGTAGGTAGTTTTCCAACAGACAGAGTGTCCAACAGACTCTGCCAGTAATTAAATGGAATCCCTCTGAACAGCACACTGAGACGAGGAGCTTCCTCTGGTTCTGACCGGCTGTTTTTTGGAACCGGAGGACTCTGATGTACGCAGGGAGGATCTAGCAGCCGGATATGGCGCGCATAAGGGCTGCACGTGTGCACGCGTGACGCACGCTCACAGGGAGATAGGCCTGTATTTTTATGTTGTTCAAATGATCGCTTGCTGGTGCGATGTGTCAAGGGGGAGCACTCGTGTGTAAGAGAGAGAGAGAGAGAGAGAGAGAGAGAGAGAGAGAGAGAGAGAGAGAGAGAGAGAGAGAGAGAGAAGATGCCAATGACTGTGGCGGTGGGAGTATCATCGTAATGGGACCCTACCCGTCTTTTTTCATGTCCGAAAGCCCCCTTTCTCAGGGTGTACAGAACAAGCTCTTTGATGCATAGCGTTTCTGTCGGGTGGAAACCGTCCAAATCAGTTTCTTTTCAGGATTCAAATTTATAAAACTGCAAAAGTAGCAGATCTACAAGATCTACAAGTGTCTGGAGCGTTTGATGCTTTTGTGTGACACTTTAGTGCGGGTCTGTAATTTACGAAACAAACAAAAAGTTTGCAAACCTCTTGTATGTCCATACAAGAGGTTTCTGTCCGACAGAATCAAACACTTGAGTTATGTATACCATGCTGGCACGTGGTGCCCAGAGTGGTGCCCAGAGTGGTGCCAGGTAGATTGGCATCGCAACGCAAAAGCCGTGGACTCGGTGTCAATAATGACACACCTGCATGATGCCAGGACTCAGTGAGACGGTCTGCCAGGGTTTTCCTTTTTCTTTTTGTAGTTGAAAAGATGTGCGTACTTTGATGTGGCTAAAGGAGTCACATCCAACTCTTCTTCTGATATGAACGCCTACTGGACTGCTCCTGAGGTACAGAGTGATGGACAGAATAATAATGTGCTTCAAATGCTAAAGACGTTGTTAAAATGTGCCCTGCTTCCTTTGACCCGCAGTGTGTCTGATGTCATTTACTCCCAAACAGCGTATCCTCACAGAGCATTCTGTTTTAATCACTTGAGCCCTGTTTGTATGCTTCAGCTGGCCATGTCTGTCCGTGCGTCCGTCCGTCCATCTGTTTGTCATTCTCACTCCCAAGACGGCAAACGGGTTACGGTTTTGGATGGACTTGACCAAACGGCAAAGGTCTGACATCTTGGGGCTACCCGCAACGTCACATGTTTACTAGGGGGGGGTCCCCTATCGGGGGACCACAACGTTCGGCACACCATTTTTAGCGCGCCATAACGCTTTAATGTCTTGGGTTTGAGAACGGTACTTCCACAATCCTGGAGTGTGGAAGTGCGTGTCTTTTAAGATAAACCCCAAACCCCTCATGTCAAATATTGCTGTTTGGTCAGATTTGTCACAGGAAGTCACTACAGGCCATTTTGGGAGTGAGAGTGTGTAGCTTGATGATATCTCAGGAAACGCCTTGCAATGCAGTGTGTCTGTCTGGTATAGTTTGTCATACGATGGTGTCGTGCAAAGATCTAAAATTTCACATCACGATGCAACACATTAATAGTGGTTGTGAGCTTGTGGATCGCCATTTTTTGCTGTTTTTCGCTTTGGTTGACTGATGCTGTATCAAAGCTTAACGACACATGCATATGACACCTGAGCAGATAGAGATTAAAGAGGCATTAATGAGGCATTCTTTTGGCATAAGGCTGAATTGGAAGCCAGTTAACTATGGCCAGGAGCATATATGCAGAAGCAGAGAGTGCATCTCCCTCCCTATATGCACAGTGCACACACACACGCACGCACACACACGCACACACGCACGCACACGCTCACGTGCCATCTCTACTTGCAGGGAGGTGTGTGTGTGTGTGTGTGTGTGTGTGTGTGTGTGTGTGTGTGTGTGTGTGTGTGTGTGTGTGTGTGCGTGTGCGTGTGCGTGCATGTGCGTGCACGTGCATATGTGTGAGCGTGTGCGTGTTGCTTCTTCTGGGGAGAAAGTTTGGGAGGGGAGAGACAATTCCTCAAAACCAAACAAAAATACTAGACATATCACATTTGTGGTTGTATGTAATCCTCATTTACATTCCTCAAAGCACTTAACACATCTAAGGCCAGGTATTCATTCATTCATTCATTCATTCATTCATTCATTCATCGGCTACCACCGGTGTTTTTACCTTACTTTGCCGACCCATATGGAACCCACAATGTTGACACACGTTGTCACATTCACAAGGGTCTCATCTACCCTACTATTATTGGCAGTTGAAAAGCTTGTTTTCACCAAAAATACAATCAAGAAAAGACATCAGAGATAAATGTATTTGTATAAATCTGATAACATTGTGGACAGGGTGGAAAATTTTAGGATGACATCATTTCCAGTTGCATTCTTCTTTCAATGTCATAGCATCATTCGTACGTCATATCATTCATACGCTGAAGAGCTCCCTGTAATTGGATTGACAAAGCAGGTGCTCCATAAACTCCAGCTGGGTTCAAAATGCTGCTGCCCGAGTTTCAACCAGAACCAAAAATGTTAATATATTACTCCCGTTTTATCCTCTCTTCACTGGATCCCAGTGAAACAAAGAATTGATTTTAAAGTGCTTCTCATAGTTTTTGAGTGGTGTAAACCACTCCAACAACTGGCTTTGTACCCGTGTTTGTTCGTACCAAAAACATGAGCATGGTTACTATGGTCATTCAGTTCACACGGGTGTGATTTCAAAAAAATGAGCATGGTTACTATGGTCACTGACATTACGTCAGACCACAGCTGATCAGGCTATATAAGACCTTGCACCACTCAGTTCACACAGGTGTGATTTTTAAATCTATCAATGGCAAAGCTCCTTCTTATGTTTCTGACATGCTTGACCCATACGTGCCACCCGGAACCGTTAAGGATGAACTCTAAATCAGGTGATGGTGCTCTTAGTCATTATTGTCCTACTCTGTGGAATTCTCTTCCAATTGATCTAAGGTTTGCTGCCACATTGTCTTTGTTTAAAAGCTACCTATTCTAACTACTTAATTACTAACTGGACAAACCTGCTGGACGGCACGGAACGGTAAAAAGATTAAATATTTTAACATTGATGCCGTCTGCCGTTACCACCGCCGGTTCTGGCTGCCGTGCCGTCCTGTTCCCGTCCACTAAAATGATGTCCGGTTTGCCGTCTACCACTTGCCTGATTACATGTGAATTCCATTACTTACTTACTTACTTACTTACTTACCTACTTAGGCTACTTACTTACCGGTACTTACAGTACGTAGGACTTACTCACTCACTCATGATGGACAAATCAAATACTCTTCCAAATTGACATATTTACATAAGGCATTTTTTTATTCAGATTGAGCTATCTTGAGCTACCTCTGAAAATTTACAATTTTGGACATACTGTATGAGGTTTTTAAACACCCTATAGGAGGCTATAACACACCATCACTGGTGTGTTATAGCCTCCTATAGGGTGTTTAACCCTCCTGCAGTGTTCGGGTCAAATCTGACCGATTTACCACCTTCCTGAATCATAAATATTCTATTTCATCTAATTGCTCAGTCAAGACTTCATGATTTCCTCCCCACTAGGCATCTGCACATAATACATTGCTGATCAACATTTGTGACTCTTTTTGATACTGAGACAGTCATGCAGGCAGCAAGACTAACTGTTCGGGAGAGGATATTTATTTTTAAATCCAAAATGAGTTAATAGCACAGGCAGACTCTTCACATACATCAAAAGGGCCTGTCAGCTCAAACCCACAGTCGAATCTTTTGTTTTGAAGTGTGTTGCTGTGCACAAATGTCGGTAGCTTTACAAACATTTCTCTCCCTCTATTTCCCATTCAAAGTACATTTGTCTTATATGTAACGCCTGCGCTGCTATTCCAAAGCCCCCTCAGCAGCAGCTACATATATTTAAAAAAAAATCAGCAGTGGTATAATATATATTTTTTCCGGTGGGTAGATCTTGTTGAGCTGGTCGTTTTGAAAGTAACTCTCAAGTCAAAAAGGTGTGGGCACCCCTGTACTAGAGCATGTCTGAAATAAATGTCTGAAAATAGACATGTAAATATGAAATAAATGCTTAAACATGTAGCTAGGTGTAAAGTTAGAGTCCACGGAAATGAGCCTGCTTTCTCAACTTGCTGTTTTCGCTGTCTTCTTCATCTATAAGCCATGTGTCCAAAACTGGTGGGTCAAACTGAACAACCAATATGTCAATTTGAAGCTATGATTCCCTGATTTCACATGACATGAAAAAACACAAATTAAAAAAAATAATCAATGACTTAGCCTCGTTCAAAAGGAAATGAAATGGTAATATTATGTTCATCCAGGGCGATGGAACACACACGCACACGCACACACACACACACGCACGCACGCACGCACGCACGCACGCACACACACACACACACACGCACATGCACGCACGCACGCACGCACGCACGCACGCACGCACGCACGCACGCACGCACGCACACACACACAGTAGGCATGTAACGAAATATCGTATATCGATATATATCGATATGAATCCCGGCGACATATATATATATTATATATATATATATATATATATATATATATATATATATATTATATTATATATATAATTTTTTTAGGGTGGCTAGTGAATTACGGTGTGTGTGATATTAAAATGTGAGCTTTAATCATATTCCATCATATTAAAGTGCTTTTGGAGAGAAATGAGACAGACTCCATGCAGTCACTTTCAGTAGAGGAGCACTTAGAGGGGAGCTGTGTGGGTGTCTGTGACTGTGCCCAGGTGATGGTCGTTGATGCTATATGCAAAATACGATAAGGGTATCGCAACAGGCCCACCTTTGCAGGTACTCGCTCCTGCGCCATCTGTGAGCCAGTGGCATCGCTCTCTCCGTCTCTCCTTCCCTCAAGGCACCGACGGGACTCTGCATGGCAGGGGCCTCCCTTAGCCAAGGCTAGGCTTGACCGCATACCTCAATTATATTATTTCTGCACTGTCAAATAGATCTATAGATCAAAGAAAGCTTTTTTTACATGTTAACTCGGGCTAGGTTCTTATGCCTATAGAACACTAAACACGGGTGATTTTCACCCGGACGATTATATTTTTGCAATTTTCATAATGTTGCTGATGTCTGAGGTGGATGGGTCTTTCAGTACCTTCATGATGCTTAGTGACATCATAGAAGGTAGGTTTGTTTCCCTGCCCACATCCCTGATTTATTCTACAGGCAGGTAGAAACGCACACGCGCACACACACACACGCACACGCACACGCACACGCACACGCACACACGCACACACACACACAGAGGACTTTAGGACTTTGTGGTCCTAATTCATTAACATATAGCTTACACAAATAACAAAAATGCAAACACTAGGTACAACAGAGATGGGCAAATTACACCTACAGTACCTCCTCTTGTGGTCTCCTGATGTTTTTTTGTTTGTTTGTTTTGTTTAGTTTTTTTCCTTTTTAGGCCAATTTTGATTGAGACTAATGTGACATGCATGGGAAACATACTCAGTGGCCTACGCTGATTGTACAGCATCTGTACACATCTGTACACATCTGTACACATCTGTACACATCCGTCCATCCGTCCAACAAGAACATCATCATTATAATACATCACATCTGTACACATCCGTCCAACAAGAACATCATCATTATAATACATCACAAAGAATACATTAGACGAGATATATACCGTATAATTTAACCATATGAGTCACACTTTGTCAAATGTCTAATGATTATAATTGTGGCTGTATGTAATTTATGCTCAATGCGTGTGCTCAATTAGAGCGGCGAGGAGATGCAAGGAGAGAGAGTAGGATAAATGATGTCTCAGAAATGTCATGTCAGAGAACGTAGAGATCCTCGTCCTCCATTTTTTGTAATATTATTAGTTTTATTATTTCAAAATATAAAATAAATAAATAAATACAATTCCTGGGATTTTGGGGAAAAGATTTTTGGGAAAATGTAGTGTCAGTTATTTTCCTTTTTTTTAAAAAGTGTTAAATACTGTAGCTCTATATTGTGATTGTACTGGTACTGGAACACTATAAAACTGAAGCTGATAAATGAGTGAAATTTGACAACCCACCTGAAAATGTAGTATTAAAGAGCTAGATAGAGGGGGGGAACTATATATTTGATGTGAATATAGATCTTGAACCTATTAACTTAACAAAACAAAAATCAATTACCATGCCTTTAAGAAGTAGTGAAAATAGCAATCTACAAGCTCACAACACTTTTAGATCTTCTATTTTCACTATAGTTTGGGTCCCAGGGAAACATAAAATGTATCTTTTGGGTTTGGAAATCACTGCTCTATAGAACCAGAAGCTGAGCAGGTCATTTGGTATGACAGTGGTTCTATAAGCACCTCAACCACCGTAAAGGACCACTGAAGACGTTTTTGTGTGTGCGGTCTTGGCTCAATTATACTGCCACTCAGACATCAGAGCCGATGAGACCATATATAACACGACTTGTGTATAAAAATAACTGCTAATGTTAAGATGGTTAAGATGGCCGCCACCCGCCAGGAATGACCCAGTGCCGTGACTGTTGCCAGGGAGAAACCCAAATAATTTGTAAGGGAAGCGGAGAGCGAGGAAGGTGATTGGTCAGGTTGGTGCGCATGGGAGGGACTTCCCATGGAGTTGAATTTAATAGGCAAAATATGCGGGGGGATAAGGTTGGAGATATTTTTTTATAACAAAAATTTTGATCGGCTAGTTGAACTATTCAAAAATTATTTTCAAAATAGTCAAGGCAAAGAAGTTTAGGGAAAAGGGGTTTAGCACTGACGAAAATAGCGCCCTAAATGTACATTTAAACTATAGTAAACAATGATCTAAATAACGTTGACACTGTGCTCAGGAAAAACATGCCTAAAAACATAAGAACAATATGGTTATTATTTCTCTTCATCTCCCTCCCTGTCATTGTCTGTTGCCGTCTCTCTCTCTCTCTCTCTCTATCCGTGCTAAATCGGCATGTCAGCATGACACGTGCAAGCCTGAGGTGACCAAATTAAATTGAAATGTAGTAAAATAATTCCCCATAAGCGCATCACAATGTGGGCGCCATGCCATTAGTCCTGACGGCCCATTGTTGTTCCGTGTGCCATTGGTCTGACCGCGTGCATTATAACTGACCCTAACCCCAACCTCACTAACCTAACATTTTACGGATGGTGTCAGAATAATTGGCAACCCCTCACCCCCTCCCCACAATGTAATGTGTTGTACAGATGTAGCTTGTACAGATGGGAAATCTATCAGACATGCATGGCTTAAAGATGTTTTACTCTTGCATACTTGTATACAATTTTGTGATGCTACGTATATTGTAATTTTAATGTTATTTAGACATACCATTTGTTGACCTGACATCCTATAGTTTCAATGTACAGAAGAGTTATGATTTGATATTATGATATTTTACGTTTTTGGTTTACCTTACCTATATGATGACCCTAGATTTCTGTTTATATCCATTTGACATATGTCCCTGAATTGCATCGCTGTCGTGTGGAAACCTTGTATGTCTAAGATGTTACTTTAGCTGAAATAAAAAAATAAATGAAAATGAAAATGAAAATGAAAATGAAAATGAAAATGAAAATGAGAAATGTGTTCCAAATTTTGGATCCAATGTAGTCATTATTAGTCACAAGCTCCAGTTAATAATTTCCATTAACAAATCAAAAATCTCACAACACGTTGCATCGCTTGAAGATCGGCTATTTTTGCTACGTTTGTCTGACACTGACTGTAGTATAACAATATAGAAGTAGAGCGTTAATAATACGAAGGAATGGTATATTCCATTGCATTATGATGTATTTCCAAAGCAAATGTCCCCCTCAGCTCGGCATTAAAGACTAATGTCATCTAAAGCTGAGTTCAAATAGTGATCATCAGGGGCCAGTAGGGGCCAGTATTGGCCCCTGGGAGTGCAGTGTGATCTGTGTGCATTATGCATTAGCATTGTGATGCTAATGCTCTGTACGCCTGCCAAGCCCTGCTAGCAGTGAGCAGCGTGTCACTGGACTTAAGGTCACTTCACATCACAGCTCCGTGACCAGATGTACTGACACTACATGTAAGGGACCTCCTCACAGGCAGCCATGGAAGAAGTACTCTGATCTTTGACATTATGTACAGTAAATGTACTTAGATACTTTCCACCACTGGGAGGTGGATGTAATTCCACTGGGCCCTCCTTGCAGACACTTGATTGGATACATTGTATGTAAGGCCACATACGGTGTGGTACATACAGGTACATTCCAAAAGATTTGGATATTGTGGATTTATATATATATATATATATATATATATATATATATCCTCAACCGGTAATTTCAAGAACCCCATATATATATATATATATGGGGGGTTCTTGAAATTACCGGTTGAGGATCATATCATCATTTTCAAAAGTCATCTTCAAACAGGACATTTGAGATGGATGGATGGATGGATGACGCCCTATACTTGATCATAGTACAGCGTCCCACAAAACACAAGTAGCAGATCCGATGCTTTTAAATTTGAATTCTGAAAAGTAACCATTTTGGACATTCAAACAAGACATTTGAGATGGATAGATGTGTGGATGGATGTTGAATGTTGCTGAATGTTGAATGTTGAATGTTGCTATTGAATAGCTGTCAGTCCCACGATAGAGACTGATATACATGCACGATGCGATACAGTGTCAGACATAATTAATGGATATCCTGGATAATATACTGTATGAGTGTATGTACAGTATGTCTATTAACAGTCTAATTACAGTCCAATTACAATGAGTGAAGCAGTGAGTTTAAGTTCAAGCCAATGAATGTTTTTTTTTGTGGGGGATTAAACCGCTGGGTTTGTTGTTGTCTCGAGGACATGACCCTCTTATCCTGCATGTACGGCACACTGTGGCCCTTCAACTATGGTACAATAATGTACCAAAGGGCTAAGGAGGGGAGGTTTCAACTATGGTACAATAATGTACCAAAGGGCTAAGGAGGGAAGGTTTCAACTATGGTACAATAATGTACCAAATGGCTAAGGAGGGGAGGTTTCAACTATGGTACAATAATGTACCAAAGGGCTAAGGAGGGAAGGTTTCAACTATGGTACAATAATGTACCAAATGGCTAAGGAGGGGAGGTTTCTGCTATGGTACAATAATGTACCAAATGGATAAGGAGGGGAGGTTTCTGCTATGGTACAATAATGTACCAAAGGGCTAAGGAGGGGAGGTTTCAAAATGTACCAAAGGGCTAAGGAGGGGAGGTTTAAACTATGGTACAATAATGTACCAAAGGGCTAAGGAGGGGAGGTTTCAAAATGTACCAAAGGGCTAAGGAGGGGAGGTTTAAACTATGGTACAATAATGTACCAAAGGGCTAAGGAGGGGAGGTTTCAAAATGTACCAAAGGGCTAAGGAGGGGAGGTTTCTGCTATGGTACAATAATGTACCAAACGGAGAGGAGAGGAGGTTTTAACTAATATGTACCAAATGGAGATTGAGAGTGGTTTCTGAAGGGTCACTATTATGTCCATTCCCTTAGTTGCGCACTGGTGTCACGCATTGGAAAATAGCCGAGTTGCAGGCTCACGACAGCAATGCGATACAGCGCGTTGTGAGGGACACCAAGTCAGGGATAATGTCTGTGAATTTGGGACAACAGAGCATTGTCTGGTGGCCTTTGAAAACGTTGTAATTTTCTATGTTAATCCTTTATAAACATGTCTCTGGAAGCCATAATGCCTTTTCAAAATGTGTGAAACTCTTTTGGAAAATAACTGAATAATACAAAGCATGCATTAACCACTTAAGCCTATTTTATAGGCCTACTTTAGTTATGTTCAAAAATAGCTGCTCTACGAGCTCACATTAATTCTCAAAATCTACAAAGTAACTTGTAACAAAAGCTGTCAAATAATTGTAATTGTAATCAAATACAAAGCATCTGAGATGTAGTGGAGCAGAATTATTAAGTATTGAAAAATGGAAATAATAAAAGTACCTCAAATGTGTATTTAAAGGCTTCTACTCAGGCTTTTGTGTGTATAGTTTCAATGTACAAATCCAGACATTTTTTGATTCAGATATTTTGTGTGTTTGGGTGTCTATTAGTTGGTAGCAGCAGGGTTACTGTGGTTACAGTCATGTGAGATCATCTGGTTATATACATCACCATCATACGTCATCATGAGAAAAGGCTTCATGTCTTTTGAGGGGTGCTATAGCCCCTCCTATATTCAGCTATAGTGTAGATTTTCAACTTACACAAACATTACATTCCCATTGACAATGAATGGATGATGCACGATGAGAAGAGCGGCTGTGGCTCAGGAGGTAGAGCAGGTCGTCCAATGATCCCTGGGTCGGCGGTTCGAATCCCAGCTCCTCCTGTCCACATGTCGAAGTGTCCTTGGGCAAGACACTGAACCCTACACTGCCTCCAATGAGTTGGTCAGTGTGAGCTTGCCACCATTGGTGTGTGAATGTGGGAAGTGATGACGCTGGCATCGACTGTTCGCCGCTTCACCTCCCAATG
>NC_136809.1:42143883-42161383 GCF_951216825.1 Electrona antarctica
TGTGTGTGTGTGTGTGTGTCTTCTTCTTCTTTCGTGTATTGTATCATCAGATGGCCAACTCAGTGTCATGCAGCCATGCCCTCGTCTCTGGTCCTAAGTCAAAAAGGCCAGCTTCTGAGGGTGGGCTGTATAGGGGGCAGTCTGTGATGATGTGCTCGGCAGTCTGTTCAGGCTCGCCGCACTCGCATGCCGCAATGTCCGATAGGCCCCACTTCTTCATAGATGACTTGAAGCGTCCCACGCCACAGCGCAGACGGTTCAGCGAGGTCCATAGATGGCGTGGCATGTCTTCTCCTTTTACGCCACCTGCTGGGTCCCGGATGTATTGATGGATCCGGGAGGGCCCGGCCGTCTCCCACGACTGTTTCCAGGATGCTGCCAGCCAGGCATCTCTGGACAAGTCCTCAGGAATCGACTGTAGCATCTCTTGAGCTGCCTTGTTGTAGGGATGGCGAGACTTAAGCCTGCCTGGTGGTGCCGGTGTTGTTGTGGCTTTGTGCAAGATGTGCGAGTCGTACTTCTGGGCTTTTCTTGCCAGGGCTAGCGTAGCCGCATCCCGTCGGAGACTGGCTGGAGCAATTCCAGCCAGGACTGGCAGGTAGGACACCGGTGTGGGTTTCAGACAACCAGTTACTATCCGGAGGGCGCTGTTAATGACAGTATCTACCTTGTTCACATGTGGGCTTCTGCTCCAGGCAGGGGCGCAGTATTCTGCTACGGGTAGGACCAGGGCTTGTGTGGATACGCGTAGGGTCTGTGTGTGTGTGTGTGTGTGTGTGTGATGATGTATGATGATAAGCGCCCCTAACCTCACACAAGTGTGATTTTTACTTTCAATGTCTGTTTAGTTTGAATGAGTTTTGGGTTTGATAGTTTGAATTAGTTTGTATTATGTGAAAAGATACATATGTTGACAATAATGATCACCCTCCCCACCAGCTTCCCTCCCATGCTACGACAACCGTACGTCTGCTTGACATCATCGGAAAGTCAATCATTAAATCACCATTCTTCTGGGAGTCAATGGCACAAATGCACAATACATATTCACATATTCTGATGGGGACCTTTGCGGTCAAAGATGCATCAATTTGGGGGTCCTTGACGTGGAAAAGGTTTGAGAACCACCGCTGTACGAGGCTCTGTAACAGGCCTGAGGCCTCGGATGGTCCAGCGTTATAAAAGAGCACTGCTTGGTGACACTGTGTCAGCTCAGCGTTTCACATTGCAGGGACTCTATCAGGCTTAAGTGGATTATGGACAAATGACCTGTTCTCTCAGCCATGAACTATACCTCCACTTAGAGTGAAACAGATGCTGCACGCTTCTGGTGCCGAGGCAGAGAAATGGTGTTCAAATGGCCGGAGCGGAGCGCTGCATTAAAGGTTAGACCATAACTTATTTAGGGCGGCTGTGGCTCTGGAGGTAGAGCAGGGCGTCCAATGATCCCTGGGTCGGCGGTTCGAATCCCGGCTCCTCCTGTCCACATGTCGAAGTGTCCGTGGGCAAGAAACTGAACCCGTTGCCTCCAATGAGTTGGTCGGTGTGAGCTTGCCACCATTTGTGTGTGAAACTGTGAATGTGGGAAGTGAGAACGCTGGCGTCGACTGTTCGCCGCTTCACCTCCCAATGTATGAATGAATGAGCCATTGTAAAGTGCTTTGAGCACTTGGAAAAGCGCTATAAAAATGCAATTCATTCATTATAACGCTTTTCTTCAATCGATTCCTCACCCCATGGAGGCTTGAATTCATGGATATGTTTTTAGTTTTGTCATATTCATATTCCAATAATTTGATGACCACCAGTGGTTCCCTATGGAACCACTGGTTTCTTTGTATTGTTTATTTGCGTCCTGGTGTGCATTACAATGACCATTCTTGTGTTATGTCACTTTCCAAAGCCCAGACTGCCAAGGAGGTGTTTTCTGTTTTGATGACTACTGTAGCATATTGTGTTTTATTTTCGCTAACCTAAATATTAGCAGGAAATCATGTGATCACAACAAAATGGCCTCTGTCCACTCCCATGTTGCATGCATTTTTTTAAATGCCTGTGTGACATCCACAGATGTCACATTTTTGTTTTATTATGTATGTTTGTTGTATTTTTAAGAGCCTCGTACAGTGAGCAGGGAATTTATATTTTAGGAACAGACCTATCCCACTTTTCGCCACAAGGTGGCCGCTTTTGAGGCAGGTGACGTCTTTCTACAAAGGCAAAAATAAGTATTAGAACATGAAACATGTTCAATATGAGCACTTTGTAGGCTACTATACAACTAAGTTTGTCTTGGTTTAATGCCAGAAATGTTGTCAGTTTGTATTCGTTTGATGTGTATAGTTGATTCTAGGTCTAAGCAGTCAGATTCATGGCAGCCATTATTGTTGGTTTGTTTCACTTAACAGTATTTTTGATGTAGTGTTTCAAGCTCCTGTTGTAGTGTTTAATTTGTAACTCTCCTTTTGATTAATGTTAATTCATGTTTGTGCATGAATATGTGCATGTCAAATCTCAGCCAATCCGTGATGCCAACGGATTGGATTGTCCAATCAGGAAAGACGTTTGAGGTCGGACGAGTTATGCCAGTCATAGAGACAAATGCATGTATAGGTCTTGTGAATTTACAGACAGACAGACAGACAGACAGACAGACAGACAGACAGACAGACAGACAGACAGACAGACAGACAGACAGAGGTTTTGTGAATGTCCTTCCTTCCGTCTCATTAACCCCTGAAATCCTTACCATGAACTCCCTCCTTCCTTCCATTTGCTGGATCCCTCCTTGATTTCATTCAGTGTAAGCCCCCCCCCCCTCTCTCTCTCTGTCTGTCTCTCTCTCTGTCTGTCTGTCTGTCTTTCTCTCTCTCTCTCTCTCTCTCTCTCTCTCTCTCTCTCTCTCTCTCTCTCGCGCCTCCCCTCCCTCCCTCCCTCCCTCCCTCTCTGATGCGCCCACTTGAAAGCCTTTCATCCGCCGGCCCTCATGGTCTCTCCATTCTTCCGTTAACCTCTCCTGCTCTCCATCTCTCTGCTCTCCTCTCTGGTTCTTTTGTTGAGGATGTTCTGGCCATTATTGCCTCCCTTGATCCAGGCTGCCCTGCGATCCGCTCAGTCAATCTCTCTCCTTTATTCTCTGCCCCCCCCTATCCCCCCGAACCCTCACCCCATGTTCGTAACTACACAGCCCCCTTCATCTCTCTCTCTCTCTCTCTCTCTCTCTCTCTCTCTCTCTCTCTCTCTCTCTCTCTCTCTCTCTCTCTCTCTCTCAGCATTTTGACACTTGTTGAAAAGGACAATTTTATTTTGGGGTATATATCAAAGATGACAATGTCTGTCTGACCTTCTGTTGGTCTGTCTGTCTGTCTACCACTTTGGTCCCAAGCAACATCTCTCAAAAAATAGTAGCTGATTTGTCATTAACCATGTGAACCTCAGAATCCATATGCTGGGGGAACCATGAGCCAAAAATAGCATATCTACAAGCTTATTAATAGGGGCTATTAATAATGTATTTACCAAATGCAACTATCAGGGGCAGTGGGTGCCACTAATAACTAAAAGAATCTTGTCGTATCGTATTGTGACTTAACTATCGTCTCTTGTTTTGTCATGTCGTGAGTCTTATTGCATCTTATTGAAGCCTAGTATGTTGTTTTGTCATGTCGTGAGTCTTATTGCATCTTATTGAAGCCTAGTATGTTGTTTTGTCATGTTGTGAGTCTTATTGCATCTTATTGAAGCCTAGTATGTTGTTTTGTCATGTTGTGAGTCTTATTGCATCTTATTGAAGCCTAGTATGTTGTTTTGTCATGTCGTGAGTCTTATTGCATCTTATTGAAGCCTAGTATGTTGTCTTGTCATGTTGTGAGTCTTTGTAAAATGTGTAGGCTATGTCAGCAGCTGTTTGCTGGGAAATATATTCAGGCATATCCAGAGTATTACAGTTTTTCACGATTGTTAACACACATTTTTCACAAGCTAACGGCATTCTCAGAACTGCACACACAAAACTGAAAACCTCACACACTAAATGCTAAACCCCGACACTCCTTTTCCATGATGACTCATGCCATCAAATCTCTGTTCCCAAAATTGAACTTATGTTTTCATTTGGTACACACATCCATATTTCCAAATGACACACACACACATACAGTACCATTCATTGAGTACACACAACTAAGCATTTGCGAGCCATTTCTCCTTTTGTAAAATTACTCAGTGTAGGCCTACTTTTTCATAGTCAAACATAAAAAGTGTATTTCTTTTATTTATTTATCTTTTACATTACTGTAAACCGGACTGCTCAAACCTGCTCAAACTGCTCAAAAGGGCCCCCTCCCCAAAAATACTGTAATTTATAGGCATCATGCCCCCGGTTCCTGTCTGGCCAGAGGGCCTCATTCATATCACAGGCAACGTTCTCCCTGTCTAAGCAGCGTTGGAAGAAACGCCTTGAGTTGCACATAAAGCCCTGACAGGCGACTCACATCGCCACAAGCTCTGTGGGTTCCGTTTAGGGTTGTCCCGATCGGATCGGAAATCGGGCCGATCACATCATTTACAAATGATCGGAATCGGATCGGGAGCAAAAAAACGTGATCTGGACAACCCTAGTTCTGTTCATATACCTTCTACCTCCAAGCTGAAAGGAACTCCTCAATAGGATTCAGGAAAGGAGAATAAGGTTGAAGGTATAGAACAGAAAAATGTGTGTGGTCCTGGAACCACTCACGCACTTGAGCAGCCCAGTGGAAGCTCACATTGTCCCAGATGACAATGTAGTCGATTCACTGTGGGTCATCTATGGGGTCAAGTGTTACCAACAAATTGCTCACCAGACGTGAATGTTTAGAGATTTGAATAGTTGTGTGTTGTAGGGTGATGCTTTGAGATTTTACGTGATAAGTGTGTGCAACAACTGAACATTGTGTGTAGTGTTTGGACAACAAGGTGATGTG
The DNA here is from genome assembly GCF_951216825.1 of Electrona antarctica. Lineage (NCBI taxonomy): Eukaryota > Metazoa > Chordata > Actinopteri > Myctophiformes > Myctophidae > Electrona > Electrona antarctica. The sequence continues at coordinate 42,148,848 of NC_136809.1, forward strand.
TAATTGACATCAGAGTGTAAAGAAGGAAAGTCAGAGTCTAATGCAGATAAGGGAGTGTGATGTAGTGCAAATTGGGTCAAGCGATTAGGTACATGAAGTGAAGGTTGTGCAAATTGTGCCACATTTTTGATTTTTGTGTGTTAACAATCGTGAAAAACTGTAAGACCACTGGACCAGATGGATAAAATGTAGCATATTCTTATGTATTAATGGCATGGACAGATGGCCATAACCTGACTCCGCCAGATGGGGCAGCAGAGAGTACACTGGGTTCCCCCCTCCTGCTCCCATCTGGGAACTCTCAGGCAGACTTGATGCCCGGCCAACAAAACGGCCTGGCCAATCATCAGCAGCTAGAGGTGGGATAGCTGCTGCTGATTGGCCAGGCATCAAGTCTGCCTGAGAGTTCCCAGATGGGAGCAGGAGGGGGGAACCCAGTGTACTCTCTGCTGCCCCATCTGGCGGAATCAGGTTAAGATGGCCATGGACATGATGAAGATGATGGAAACAGTGGTGATGATGATTTGAATGAATAGGGAAGAAAAATAGTACCAATCAGTAACAAACACAGGCATAAACGAAAACTATAACTTGGCATTCATAAACAAACAAATACTCAGAGGGACATTCTAATAAACAAAAGGAGTGAACTTATAATGCATCACAACTTTGGCACATATCAGTGGGGTTCCCACAGTTCACCTCTCCAGGGAAAAAGACAAATGTTTGTGTGGGCCTCCACAGGTGTGCCAAATTAGTATGAGATAGAGCCCCACCCACCACTAAATGCATACGCAGTGAGTGCATTCTCCGGCAGCGGCAGCAGCCACGGCGACGCCGCCAATTGCCGACAACAGCCGTGGCAGTGTTTCCTATGCCGTGGCAGTGTTTCCTCTGCCACCGGCAAAGCCTCCTAATCCACCACAGACCGGCGGATGCCGGCACCTGCCACTTGCTACCGGCACATGCCGGCACATGCCGGCACCTGCCCCGGCACATGCCGGCACAAATGCCGGCACATGCCACCACCCGCCGGCGCCCCACCGGCGCCTTGCCGGCAGCCGCCGGCACATGCCGGCGCCCTCCGGCACACCCGCCGGCACATGCCGGCACACGCCGGCACATGCCGGCACCCTCCGGCACATGCCGGCACCCACCGGCACATGCCGGCACACGCCGGCACATGCCGGCACACGCCGGCACCCTCCGGCACACGCCGGCACCCTCCGGCACATGCCTCCGGCACACGCCGGCACCCGCCGGCACATGCCGGCACCCTCCGGCACATGCCGGCACCCTCCGGCACATGCCGGCACCCTCCGGCACATGCCGGCACCCGCCGGCACATGCCGGCACCCTCCGGCACATGCCGGCAACGTGCCGGCAACGTGCCGGCAACCTGCCGGCAACTGCCGGCAACGTGCCGGCAACCTGCCGGCAACCTGCCGGCAACCTGCCGGCAACTGCCGGCAACCTGCCGGCACCCTCCGGCACATGCCGGCACCCTCCGGCACATGCCGGCACCCGCCGGCACCCTCCGGCACATGCCGGCACCCTCCGGCACATGCCGGCACCCGCCGGCACATGCCGGCACCCTCCGGCACATGCCGGCACCCGCCGGCACATGCCGGCACCCTCCGGCAACCTGCCGGCACCCTCCGGCAACTGCCGGCAACGTGCCGGCAACCTGCCGGCAACTGCCGGCAACTGCCGGCAACGTGCCGGCAACCTGCCGGCAACCTGCCGGCAACTGCCGGCAACCTGCCGGCACCCTCCGGCACATGCCGGCACCCTCCGGCACCCTCCGGCACCCTCCGGCACATGCCGGCACCCTCCGGCACATGCCGGCACCCGCCGGCACCCTCCGGCACATGCCGGCACATGCCGGCACCCGCCGGCAACCTGCCGGCAACTGCCGGCAACTGCCGGCAACCTGCCGGCAACTGCCGGCACATATGCCGGTACCTGGCATAGGGTTAGGGGTTAAGGTTAGGGGTTAGGGGTACGGGTTAGGGTTAGGGTTAGGGTTAGGGGTTAAGGTTAGGGTTAGGGGTTAAGGTTAGGGTTAGGGGTTAAGGTTAGGGTTAGGGTTAGGGGTTAAGGTTAGGGTTAGGGGTTAAGGTTAGGGTTAGGGGTTAGGGTTAGGGTTAGGGGTTAAGGGGTTAGGTGCCGGCAGGTGCCGCCATGTGCCGGCGGCAAGCGGCAGGTGCCGGCATGTGCCGGCAGTTGCTGGAAGGTGCCGGAAGGCGCCGGCAGGTGCCGGCATGTGCCGGAAGGCGCCGGCAGGTGCCGGAAGGCGCCGGCAAGTGCCGGAAGGCGCCGGCAAGTGCCGGCAAGTGCCGGAAGGCGCCGGAAGGAGCCGGCAAGTGCCGGAAGGCGCCGGCAAGTGCCGGCAGGAGCCGGAAGGCGCCGGCAAGTGCCGGCAGGAGCCGGAAGGCGCCGGCAAGTGCCGGCAAGTGCCGGAAGGCGCCGGCAAGTGCCGGAAGGCGCCGGCAAGTGCCGGAAGGCGCCGGCAAGTGCCGGCAAGTGCCGGAAGGCGCCGGCAAGTGCCGGAAGGCGCCGGCAAGTGCCGGCAAGTGCCGGAAGGCGCCGGCAAGTGCCGGAAGGAGCCGGCAAGTGCCGGAAGGCGCCGGCAAGTGCCGGCAAGTGCCGGCAGGTGCCGGAAGGCGCCGGCAGGTGCCGGCAGGTGCCGGCAAGGCACCGGCGGGGCGCCGGCGGGTGGTGGCATGTGCCGGCATATGTGCCGGCATGTGCCGGGGCAGGTGCCGGCATGTGCCGGTGGCAAGCGGCAGGTGCCGGCATCCGCCGGTCTGTAGCGGATTAGGAGGCTTTGCCGGTGGCAGAGGAAACACTGCCACGGCATAGGAAACACTGCCACGGCTGTTGTCGGCAATTGGCGGCGTTGCCGTGGCTGCTGCCGCTGCCGGAGAATGCACTCGCTGTCCCTCACTAAATGAGTTGATTACCTCCCACTCCACCCAACTCGGCCAAAGTGTGAGGGGATTTTGTACGGCCGCCCCATCAAATATACATGTGATATTAAACAAAATGATCGTCCTTATGTCAGTTTGGGCTGGCTATAACCGGGAAGGGCACTGTCTCTTCAGCCGCCCCATGAGGTGCATATGACTTTGGGTAAAGTTGAAGGGTGGAGAGAGTCTGGTGGTTGACCTGATGAGCCAGCCACTTGGGAGAATCTTGAGGTCGTTCCGAGGAGTGGCCACAATTGGTTGGAGAGGGGGTCTGGAGGGGGACCAGAAGGGTGGAGCCACACAGAGGCCCACTGAAGTTGACCAGGCCACTTGGGGTGAAGGTTTGGGGCCAAGGAGGTGGCGCAAGTCTGGGAACCGGTGTCGGTGGGGTGCCTGGAGGTGAATTGGGGCTGGAGGGAACTTGACCGGAGGGAGCCCTGGAGGCAGTCACGGTGAGTGCACGGGGGTGGGGGGGGGGGGGGGGTGGGGGGGGGTGGGGGGGGGGCTGGTGCCAGAGGAAACCGGACTGAGGACACCACTGGAAGGAATGCAGGGGGTGCTGGTGGGAGAAGGCCGGCTGCTGGTAGGAGGCGTACTGGTAGGAGGCTGGCTGCTGGGGGGGTGTACTGGTAGGAGGCTGGCTGCTGGGGGGGTGTACTCGTAGGAGGCTGGCTGCTGGGGGGGTGTACTGGTAGGAGGCTGGCTGCTGGGGGGGTGTACTGGTAGGAGGCTGGCTGCTGGTAGGAGGCGTACTGGTAGGAGGCTGGCTGCTGGGGGGTGGTATGAGGCTGGCTGCTGGGGGGGGGGTGTACTGGTATGATGCAGGCTGCTGGGGGGGGGGGGTGTACTGTACTGGTATGAGGCTGGCTGCTGGGGGGTGTACTGGTATGAGGCTGGCTGCTGGGGGGTGTACTGGTAGGAGGCTGGCTGCTGGGGGGTGTACTGGTAGGAGGCTGGCTGCTGGGGGGGTGTACTGGTAGGAGGCTGGCTGCTTGGGGGGTGTACTGGTAGGAGGCTGGCTGCTGGGGGGGTGTACTGGTAGGAGGCTGGCTGCTGGTAGGAGGCGTACTGGTAGGAGGCTGGCTGCTGGTAGGAGGCGTATTGGTAGGAGGCTGGCTGCTGGGGGGGGTGGTATGAGGCTGGCTGCTGGGGGGGGGTGTACTGGTATGATGCTGGCTGCTGGGGGGGGTATACTGTACTGGTAGGAGGCTGGCTGCTGGGGTGGTGTACTGGTAGGTGGCTGGCTGCTGGGGGGTGTACTGGTAGGAGGCTGGCTGCTGGGGGGGTGTACTGGTAGGAGGCTGGCTGCTGGTGAGCGTACTGCTGCTTGAGTACTGCTGGGCCACATGTTGGGGCTGGTACGGTTGCCATACTTTTTGCCATATAATTTCCATCTCTATCTGGTCAGTTTAGTATTAATGGTCTATGCCTGATGGCCAAATAATTCCGGCTCGGAGGACCATGTCAAATTTGTAGGATATGTCAGCAGCTGTTTGCTGGGTAATATATCCGATTATCAGAGTATTAAGACCATTGGACCAAAATGTAGCATATTCTTATTTATTAATGGCAATGGACAGAAGGACATGGACACAATGAAGGTGATATGATGGAAACAGTGGTGATATGATTTGACTGAACAGGAAATAAAAATAGTTCCAAACAAATAGTACAAACAAAGGCATAACAAACTAGGGCATAAACTATAACTTACAGAGAAGGAGTAGTCCGCACACAGTCTTTGCTCCAACAATGTTTATTTTGTTAAAACACTATTAACTCAGGACACGGCCGTGAACGGCCTTCATCAGGTGATGGTCTGTTGGAGCAAAGACTGTGGGCGGACTACTCCTTCTCTATACAGTATGTATCTACCTTTTGTCCAGCACCAGCAAAGAACTGGATGTTCGCAAGCCACCTGCTTTTTAAACTACATGAACTATAACTTGGCATAAACAAACAAATACTTACATAAATGCATCACAACTTTGGTACATAGCAGCAGAGGCATATTCTCCCCCTCTCCCTCTCCCTCTCCTCCTCCCTCTCTCCCTCCCCCTCAGTACCACAGTGTGACGGTATAGCGGTCTATTCCAGAGGTCAGCCAGGATTGACCCGGCTATAATGAGAGAGGCTTTTACAGTGTCACTGGCTCCCCTGCATCCCACCCCTACACCTCTGACTGAATGTCTTATTTTATTCTGTCCTGTGTGTGTGTGTGTGTGTGTGTGTGTGTGTGTGTGTGTGTGTGTGTGTGTGTGTGTGTGTCAATATAGAGTCTCTGTCTCTCTCTCTCTCTCTCTCTCTCTCTCTCTCTCTCTCTCTCTCTCTCTCTCTCTCTCTCTCTCTCTCCTGAGGCCGGTTCTAAAAACGCCTCCTAAAACCTAACCTGAGGTTCAACCTTAAAATTCGTACAAAAAAAAAAGAAAAAAAAATGTTGCTATAATATTATGAGACACAGAGGTGCATGTGACACAGCATTTAAGGTAAAACAACGTATAGGTTACACCATGTCTAAATGGGTTAATATTGTTAAAAAAGGCCTGGGCCATGGCTCAGTGGTCCAGGCACCATGGCTGGTAATCCAGTCTGGCAGTGTGCCGCGGGTTCAACTCCCGATCCCGACGGCCCTTACTGCATGTCATCCCCCCATATCTCTCCTCATTTCCTATCAGCCTACTGTCTGTCCCTCCATAAAAAATATAAAATAAAGGCTAAAGCCAAAAAAAAAATATTGTTAAAAAAAACTGCCTAACGATGCCCACAGCCCTCCTATATGAGACACAGACAGAGTAGAATTTTTTGGGGTGTATTTTATCATGAACATTTGTGAGGACCAATTATATGAAGATAGGTTGGAAAGTGGTGAAGTGGTCCTTTAATCTGTTATTTTATCCAATAACGAGTGGCACAGGTGACAAATCACAAAGTCCACAGCGCAGTGCAGCTCCGACCGTGCGTGCACGCTGGGTCTAAATAGCTTATTTTGATCTTGATGAGGGTCCGCGGCTGATTTAGACTACTGATTTAGAAAGCCTTTTCAGAATGGGCCTCAGATCTTGGAAAAACTCACACTATAGTCTATAGTCCAGCCATTCTCAACCTGTGGGCCTGGGCCCACTGCTGGGCCGTGCAGATATTGAAAGTGGGCCCCCAAATAATTGACTATATTGGCAAAACTCTTATATTTTTGGATTGATTGAGCACTATTGAACATTAATTCAAAAGTATAAAATTCCATTGTGGTCCTTTTGAGGGAAGGGAGGCAGAGAGAAACAACTCAAATACAAAACAAGAAAAACTAAAACTAAAGGGTATTTTCACATTAAAAAAACAAGAAACACTCTTTTAATGATCAAAAAATAATAATGTTTAAAAAATGTCATGGTATTTGTTCTTCCTGTAACACCGATAAATAGGAACGCAATATTAGTTGTGTCGATCAAAACCAGCACACAAATAAACATGCCACCCATCTGACCATGTAGCAAGCATTTACAATGTGCTATAAACTATAGCAGTAGGTCTCAAGTGGTGTGCCGAGGAGGCTGAATAAGCACTGGAATGTAGAAACATATATTTTCACGGTACTCCCCATAGACCATCGTCACCACAACATAAAATGTGTTTCCGGGTAGATAGTGCTGGCATCGTTGCATTGGAGCAGTATTATTCATTCATGGAATACCGTACCTCACCCGCAAAAAAAAATCCGTTTCATCCTATGAAACGGTGAATTCATGGAGATTATTTTTTATTCATATTCCTGATCAGAATTTAATTGAGGACGCTGCTGTGGTAGGAGAGCAACATTAATCTATATAAAATAATAATAGTCTATAAACTCAAACCGTTTTCACAGTATAATCACCAACCGACTGATGATTCTGTTTCAAAAAGCATGTCCTGTTAACTTCAATGAGTGATCAAATATTGGATTGTTGGCTCAGAAATGTGACAAAAAGTATTCCATTAACCTTATTTCTGGAAGAACAGGACACTTACGTTGTTGTTATTGACCATTATAAATATATTATTCTATTATAAATATCCACATGTTGACAAACCCAGACATAGCTAATGTCTAAAACATCCATAGACATTCGCCTCCGAAAATTCACCTTTCTTTCTTGTCTTTGTAGTCGTCCGCTCTCTAGCGTTTTCCTACAATTCCCAGGATGCATTTTGTGGTCAAGTATTGGGGCCTGCCACACCCATATAGGGTCATTGACCGCCATTACATCAACCTGATTTCTCAAGTACATGCCCGCTGGGGGGTGTTTTCTATTTTTTTTTTGCCAACACAGCAAACAAGGACACAATGTCATAACCTGCGGACAACTTCACAGTTCACACACGTTCCCCGAAGATGCACGGAAGAAGACGCTCTCCAAACCCACGCTGACCGAAAAACAAACCTTAGCCCGCCAACAAAACATAACAGAGGTAATGTTAAAATATCAATATTTAAATATGTAGATGCTTCATTTGCTACATCCTCCTGTACAGCACAGGTACACGAGAGTCACATTCTTTGGGCATTTGTGGATGGTTTCCCCTTTAAGAAGATTCTGCTGATGAATGCTAGATAGGTATCATGTGACAACAATAGACCAACTGCAGGCGGAGATCATTTGAAGTGATTTTTTCTCTCCTTTCCTTCCCTCTGTGTTTGAGCGCTTCGCTTTGCTTCGCATGCTCTGCCAAGTGTCATTGACACAAAGGGGAGCTGCCTTGCTTGCCTTTGCTATTGTGCATGCAGGTCCATTCTAGCGTGCTATAGTGGTTTAGTGGCACAAGAAGTCTCTATATAAGCATAGTACAGACAAGGGCTTAGCTGGTGCACTTTTTGTTAGGGGTTTTGTTGTGCGGGATGTTGTGCGTTATACTGCCGTTGAGATTATTGTCAAATAAGACAAGCATACAATGACTGTAGTACATGAGGTGATGCAAAGCAAGTTATGTGTTTTATAACGTGCATTTCAACAACAAAGGCAATGCTCAAATGCTTTACATGACATATTAAGAGCTGTAAATAAAAAAAATAAAAATGTGCAGGAAGGAAATGGTACATGATATCCGGATACAATTAAAATAGTTTATAACGAGGGTATAGAATAGGAAATACAAAACATGCTAAAAATGTGTGATGATGTACTTTATTAATATTATAAAATAATATACAATATAAATGTACTGTTGTACTTCAATAGATAATCAAATGCCTTAATTTATAAAGCAGCGCGGCAAGGTAGTACAGGATTCTACATAATTAGACTATAGACCACACCTTAATGTATGTAAAACCCTTGTTTGGGCAGAAAAAAACATTTAAGGAGAAGCCTTAGAAGAAAATCTAATGCTGGACAAACCAATTTTTTGCAAACATGCATATACATTTGATTTTAATGTATCATATTGGAAGTCCTTACAGCCGCTGTTTTTGTTAGCAAGTCTTTTTTTTAAATCAGCCAGAATATAATTACTATACCTAAAATAGAAATATCATCATTGTTAACTTCATAAATCGAGACCAGCTTTATAAACGTAAAGAAATAAAAAAAATAAACAAGATCAGCAGAAAAACGCCGACCAGCTTGGGCCTGGTGAAAATCACTCGTTATTTTTGTGATTATGTTATATTTGTTTTGTTTTATTGTTGTTCTGGTGGTCTGTTGTGCCCTTGCTGAGGTAGAAATCTTTGTTCACTTTGTTCTCAGTGAACAACAGTGAACTGGCGGCGACATACATTAGACTATAGACCACACCTTGTTTATCTGACCAGTGTCAGACAGCAAAAGGATAAGAGAAAGATTCTTAGAAGAAAAACTAAACGCTAGATGAGCTTAATTTCACATTTATAGAAAGTTTCTTTCCAATTCAGCCAGAATAAAATCATCCTGCCATTATTATTGCCATTATTTGCGACAGTCAAACGCCAACCACCGCGGGCCTTTTGAGAATCACTCATGTGGGACGACTGGAAGTGATATTAGTTTTGTTGTTGTTCTTATAGTCTGTTGTGTCCTTCCTGAGGAGAAATCTGTGTTCACTGTTGTTCCCAGTACCCAGTGTCAGAACATTTGATCTTTGTGCAAAAGCAGCAAAATGGCGTCAACGTGCTTGTACAGTATATGAGTCCACCATACTCATTACAATATAGACCACACCATGTGTACCTTAAACTGGTGTCGGACAGCAAAAGGTTTTGATCATTCTTAAGAAAAAACAAAAAAAAACTAACAAAAGAGTTGTGCAATCATGTGTATATTTATTTTATTATATAAATTATTTATTTGATCTGCATTCTTTATTTCCAAGTTTATTTTCAAAATAAGACTATTCTGCCACCAAAATAGAAATTATTTTCAGAATATTGACCCATACGAGCAAGACTCGTCATTACGTTTCATAGATAGAGATTGGCTTTAAAAACATGTACAAAATTAAACAATATAGTAGCAGACAAATGCCGACCACCGCGGTGATAATAACTCATGTTGTTATGTTTGGTCTGTAAGTAATTTTACTTTAATTATTGTTCTGAAGGTCTGTTCCTGAGAGAAATCTTTGTTCACTATTGTTCCCAGACAGTGTCGTTTGAGCTTTGTGCAAATCAGCGAACTGGCGGCAACAAGACTCTACATACATTAGACCACACCTTGTTTATCTGACACTGGTGTCGGGCAGCAAAAGGATAAGAGAAGGGAAGAATTGATGAAAAAAAAGAAAAAGATGAAATTGATTTATTTTCTTTATTTTTAACATATAGAAATCTTATAGAACGTATAGAAATTCGTTCAAGTTTCTTTCAAATGATTATGCCATCTAAATAGAATATATATCGACCCATACAAACAAGGCCCTCATTGTTAAGATTCATAGATAGAGATGAGCTTTGCAAAACTAAACTAAACAATGGCGACAGAGACAAATGCAGACCAGTGCCGCGAGCCTGGTGAGAATCACTTAGGCCTACTGCATGTTGTTATGTTTGGACTGGATGTTATATTTGTTTGTATGTTGTGGTCCACTCCACGGTGTCCTTTATGAGGAGGTCTTTGTTCACTGTTGTTCTCAGACCGTGTCTGTACATTTGAACGTTGTGCAAAAGCAGCAAAATGGCGGCGACATGCTAGTACACGTGGCACATACATTAGACTATAGACCACACCTTGTTATCTTAAACTGGTGTCAGACAGAAAAAGGATTCTTAGAAGAAAAAAAAAAATGATTTAACCTAATTTTGAAATCATGCATATCATTTATATAATTGTTTGAATCTGCTGAAATCTTTGTTCAATGTGTACAGTGTCTCTACATTTGAGCTTTGTGCAAAAGTAGTGAAATGGCGGCGACATGCTAGTATAGCCTACACATGGCACATACTGTACATACAGCAGCCGCTTTCTTTCTTAGCAAGTTTATTTTCAAATCAGCCAGAATACTTATTTTGCCATCTTAAATAGAGAGTATTTTATGAATATTGACCCGTATGAAGACCCTCATCGTTAAGTTACATGGATAGAGATTGGCTCTAATAAACATGTACAAATGAACAATAGCCACGGCAAAGAGCGACCAGCCTGGTGAGAATCACTGATATATGTTTTGACTGGAAGGGGTTTGTGTTGTTGTTCTGATGGTCTGGTGGGTCCTTCCATGGAGAGAAATCTTTGTTCTCTGTTGTTCCCAGACGGTGTCTGTACATTTGAGCTTTGTGCAAAATGGCGGCGACATGCTAGTACATGAGTCCACATACATTACAATGTAGACCACACCTTGCTATTTCAAACTGGTGTCGGACAGCAAAAATATTTGAAAATGAATGTTATGAGAACAATCAAATGCTGGATAATTTGTGCAATTGTTTTCACATAGAAATCCTTGTAGCCACTTTGTTTCTTAGAAAGTTTCTTTCCGAATCAGCCAGAATACAATTATTCTGCCATCTAAATAGAAAGCATTTAAAGAACATTGAAGCCAAAATAACAAGCGTTGTTAAGTTTCATAGATAGAGAATAAAACAATAGCAAAAATAAACGCCCACCAACTAGAGAGGGCCTGTTGAGAATGGCTCATGTTTGGACTGGATAGTTTGTATGTTCAGATGGCCTGTTCTTCCCTTGAGAAGAAATCAACAATGTTGTTTGTACGCTTTAGCTTTGTGCAAAAGCAGCAAAATGGCGGTGACATGCTAGTACATGAGTCCGAATATATATTAGACCACACCTTGTTATCGGAAACAGTTGTCGGACAGCAAGCGGATTTGAGAAGGATTCTTAGGAGAAAAATAAAATGCTAGATGAACTGAACTGTACAATCATAATTTAAACTTGGCAGAAAACTGTTATCTCCATATTCTATTATTTTTTGTATTTTTTGTATTTTTGTTTTTTGTAAATTCATGCCCTACTAGATAATAGTACACACAAAAGCATCACAAGTTGCAAATCCACGACATCTCGGAGCAAAAAATATTTATAAATCCTTGCAGACACTTTATTTCTTATAGTTTTTTTTTCTTTTTTGATGGCCTGCTGTGCCCATCCAGGAGGAGACATCTTTGTTCACCGTTGTTCCCAGTGTCTGTACGTTTGAGCTTTGTGCAAAAGCAGCAAAATGGCGGTGACACGTGTATGTCACATTTTCAGCTTGTAGATGTGCTACGTTTGCTTTTTTTATCCTGAAAAGTGACAGTTTTGGACATATGAGGTTTCCACCCAACGAGACGATAACGATAACGATATTACGAACAAGCTCCTCGTTAAGTTTCATAGAGATCGGCTCTAAAAACATAACATTTTAAAAAGCAGAAATAGACAAACACTGACCCTGGTGAGAATCAGTCATGTTTTAACTGGATTTGATTTTGTATTTTGTTGTTCTGATGGCCTGCTATGCCCTTCCAGGAGGAGACGTCTTTGTTCACTGTTGTTCCCAGCCTGTCCATTTGAACCTTGTGTAAAAGCAGCAAAATGGCGGCAACAAGCTAGCACAGTACATTAGGCTACCACCTTGTTATCGCAGTTGTCGAGCAGCAAATGGATTTGAGGGAGATTCTTGGGAGAAAAACAAATGCTATGAACTTGGTTTTGTTTGTTTGTTCACGTATCATAATAGCAATCCTCTTTCTTAGCAAGTTTATTTTCAAATCAGCCAGAATACAATTATTATGCCATCTAAATCGAACATATTTATATTTACCAATGTGAACAAGGCCCTCATCTTTAAGTTTCATAGATCTTTCAAAAAAGAGGATTTAAAAGAAATCATACGATAGCAACAGACAAATGCCGACCAGTGCGGGGACTGCCCTTAAGTCCGACCTGCGTGGCCGGATAAGACACATGCGTGGCGGGTTAAGACTCATACATGGCTGGTTAAGGTTTGGGATAGTAATGGGTCGGAACGAACGAGAGGTCGGAACAATAACATTTTACCGATCAGCGCGGACCTGGTGTCTGAGGATCATATTTTGACTGGACTGGATGTAATAGTTTTTGTTGTTCTGAGGGTCTGGTCTGCCCTTCCATGAGGAGAAATCTTTGTTCACTGTTGTTC
>NC_136809.1:42168883-42191383 GCF_951216825.1 Electrona antarctica
ACTAGTCTCTTATGAAATCAGCAAGTACTGCTTATGCATATGTTATGTAGGATAACCTATTTATTGGCAAAATTAATTATATTTTTAATACCATAATTTTATAATAATAATAATAATAATCAACTATATTTTAAATAACATTACAGTACATTGACCATCATACCCAACAGGTACAGCAATGTGTTGAAGAAAATAAATCATCAAGAGCCTCTTGTGTATTTGATTAATGTAATAAGTTTGAAGAAAATAAACAGTATACGGTAGTTGCAACTCTGAGTAAACTGAGAAGACAGAAGTGACAGTAGGAAAGCTGAGATGGAGACAGTGTAGAAGAGACAGACAGTAGGAAAGCTGAGATGGAGACAGTGTAGAAGAGACAGACAGTAGGAAAGCTGAGAGGGGGCGACAGGATAGACAGACAGTAGGAAAGATGAGAGGGAGACAGTGTAGAAGAGACAGACAGTAGGAAAGATGAGAGGGAGACAGTGTAGAAGAGACAGACAGTAGGAAAGCTGAGAGGGAGAGAGGATAGACAGACTGTAGGAAAGCTGGGTGTGAGACAGTGTAGAAGAGACAGACAGTAGGAAAGCTGAGAGGGAGAGAGGATACGACAGACAGTACCAAAGCTGAGTGAGACACTGGATAGAAAAGAAATGCCTCAAATACTATAATTGTGAAAAACAGTCCTTTGTAGTAAAATGCTGAGCCTTGTGTGATAAAAGTCAAGTTCATCAAAGTTCTTCCTAGATAAAACAACGCACCCTCAAACCACAGTCTGATAGTTCCAGTTCATTTGGACACTGGCCCAGTAACCCCAGAGTTCACTGAAATTAATTAAAAATGTTGGTGCTAACTTTTAATTATGACTGTTTTCTGCCACTCGTTGCAACAGATAAGCAAGGGAGTGCTCTCAGGGAGACAACATAGGAGAGAAAGAGGGAAGCTGAGTTGGTCGCCTGTCTCTGCTCTGCAGTGCTGGCAATTCTCTATGTTGACTGGGAGGGTTCCAAGTGCTGTGCAGGAGAAGGGGTGTTTGTTTCATGGGTATTAGGATAAATCTTGTTTTTGATGATTTTGCATATTAATTGACGATCGGGAATTCACTTGAGGTTGTACAACCTTAACGTAATCATGTTGTCAACTCATATAGTCCTAAATTGTGTTATCTTATATGAGTTAATTGAATGACCAATTAAAGCCTTCATTGTGCTTGGTATGTCCCACCCCCTTTAAAAGGGAGGCTAGCAGGTGAAGATTTTCAGTTATGCTCGGGATTTCACTCAGGTAACCTTCAAGTATATTTTGTATTTTTGGAATACATAGTTTTTTGCCTTTCTTAGGAGCATTTCTGTTTTATTGGTGTTTTTGGAGGACAATACATTTCCCAAATCTGCATTCCTGGATTCTGTCCCCATTTTTTTCCTTCTATTTCTTGTCTTAGCCATTCGTCCGGCCCTACAGTGTTCAGCTGGTAAAGATGGGAATGATTTAAATGGCTTCATGTGTTGCCAGGTAGGCTAGATGTATGTACTTCATGTATGTTTTGTAATAATAATCTAAATCTGCAAAGTAACTATAGTAACTAAACTGCCATGTAATTGTACTGGAGTAAAGAGTGCAACATTTAACTCTGAGATGTAGTGGCATAGAATTATGAAGTATTTACTTTGCAATGCAAAGTACTAATTGAAGTACTTAAACAAGCCTCTCTCTCTCTCTCTCTCTCTCTCTCTCTCTCTCTCTCTCTCTGTCTCTTGAATTGCAAATGAAGATGGCATCGCTATGTTTTAGTTTCTCTCTCTTGCTCTGTTCACGTTTTTGTATCATCCAAGGAGCGTGAAATCAATGATGAAGCGGTCTTTATTAGAGCTGACAGCCTGTGTGTGTACAGCCAGCAGCTGAAAACAAGCTGTAGAGAGAGAGAGGGGGAGAGGGGGAGAGGGGTCCGGGCTAAACTATGCTTGCTAGCGGTGGCCTTCCCTGCATTCAGTCCTGATGTACAGTACAATGTGTACAGTAGTGATTCTCAACCTATTTTGAGCTCTGGATCACAACTGTGTTTCAGACAATCCTCAATCAAAAATGTATTTAGTTGTCGTCAGTGAAAAAGGGTAGAGGAAAGTGTTTGTCATAGTTTTAGTCGATGACATTGACACTGGTTCAGAGCTGTATACTGTACGTTTGAACAGTCTGAGTCACAGGCTATTAACCGCTGTTGACTGTAGTGGGTTGTTCTCAATGTGTGTGTGTGTGTGTGTGTGTGTGTGTGTGTGTGTGTGTGTGTGTGTGTGTGTGTGTGTGTGTGTGTGTGTGTGTGTGTGTGTGTGTGTGTGTGTGTGTGTGTGTGTGTGTGTGTGTGTGTGTGTGTGTGTGTGTGTGTGTGTGTGTGTGTGTTGCAGACCTCAACTGCTCCCTGCTGTGACCACAAAGACACTCACCTTCTTCTGCTGGGCAACCACACTGCAACACACCCTGGCACCCAGGTATGTGCACACACACACTCGTTCCATGCACGCAAGCAAGCACGCACACACACACACACACACACACACACACACACACACACACACACACACACACACACACGTGTGTGTGTGTGTGTGTGTGTGAGACATGTGTCTCACATCGCACAACACTCTCACTCACACTCTCTTATAACACACGCACGCATGCGCACACACACACACACACACGCACATATGTTGGTCATGACAGGCTTCAAACAACTCGGGACGCCAGAAAAACACACATTGCTCTTCTATTATTTGTAGCCCCCAAATATATAACATACAGTAGACGCTGTTAATTATAACGATTATATTTATAATTATAACCAATGCTTTGGTTTGTGTCCACAATCTGATGGCTACTTTTTTCTACAGCACCTTTTGCTTCCTGAATAACATATTATACAGTATACATAATAGGATACATGATTTTGTTTGTTGTATTTGTATATATGATGTCTCTAAATATAATGTCAAATTCTACACGCACGCACGCACGCACGCACGCACGCACGCACGCACGCGCCGTCAGCTCAATATTGTCACACACATCGACCACGCGACAGCGGATTCGTGCTAGACTAAGACGTCACTAATGACACTCATTTTTTTTCTCCTTCTGTTTTTATTATTTTCCTACCTCCAGAGACTACTTTACAGAAATCGATCGACAGTTATGAATATGTTTAATAGCACAGTGGCAGTCTGTCACTGAGAACACACAATGTACCGTCAAGCTCTTATAAGGCGTAAGGAGGTAACAAAGAACATCTGGGGCAGCGTTGGCCTAAAGCACTGCATGGCTCTCAAACGTATTCCTGCCAAGGACCCTCAGAATGATATGATATTTGGCCCCATGTTTGGTTCCAGGGACCGCCAGAAGAGAAGATTTGTGTTTTAAAAATGCAATGATTATTCAAAATCTTCCAACCACTTTCAAGATTTTTCTAAATGTGTAGATGAGTTTTTTATATCTGCTATTTATTTTGCCAAATTGGCAAATATATACGTAAATGCATAAAGTGTATATTACTGACACATTTAGCTGGGGGTCCAGCTGGAAACCCCCCAAGGACAGCTGGGGGTTTCCCGGACCGGACCACACTTTGAGAAACACTGGCCTAAAGCTTAGAGAAGCGAGTTTGCAACCGAAAGGTTCCTGGTTTGATTCCCTGGAAAAAAACGTTATTTGTGGGTGTAGTGAACGCGGCCACCACTCATTCCTTACTCCCAACACTGTTGAAATGCCCTTGAGCAAGGCACTAAACCCCCACCTGCTGCTCGGTAGCCAACCGTATAAGACTGTGGTTGTACTGGTCAGCTCCCCTGTGTGCGTGCGTACGTGTGTGCGCGAGTACGTGCGTGCGTGCGCGAGTACATTTAACTTGACTTTATTTATATATATTTTTTTAGTGTTTCCATTATTCAACTTGACACTTCTACTCCACTAACACCTCTGAGGCAAATAGTGTACTGTTTTGTGTAAAATAATTCCAGATCAGCACGTATCAGGTATGTGTTTGAATGAAGGTTTATATAGTCTAGAGACTTCAGCTCTTCCTTTGTTTCTGCTAACCATTAATGCATTATTCAATTAATGCATAATTCAATAAGGCTCCAGTCAACATTGGGATTTTGATGTTAAGTGCACCCGCACCGCGCCCTACATGACTTCTCTTCTACCACAAATCCACTGACCTTACTTAAAAATATATATATCTAAATTATTCCTCGTTTATAGTTAAACTTGATTAAGCAAGTTGTTGTTTTATTTCTTGGACCCCGAGCGAGTGCACGTCAAATCAAATTCCAAATCGATGTCTCATTGAAATGGAAATAAAATATTGAATCTTGAAGAAACGATTTTGGGTGATAATCCATGACCATACAGTACAGAGCAGTTGGAATCAATTCACCAGCTATAAAAGAAACCCAAATGCACTATTCATTCAAGTATTTATTGTAATGCATACAGTATACAATATAATTCAATCAGTAACACAAATAATAACAATAATATTAATACTAGTAATGATATGAATAAGTACATCAATTGAATTGACATAAATCTAATACAATTGTGGAACAGTACAGTAAGTGCCTTTATTTGTGTCATCTATAATTCTATCCGGCTCCTATTTATTGAATCAAAAAATAAATGTCTTTCATTCACATGTGATGAGTGATCATGTAGATGTGAGAGTGTAGAAAATGGACCCATAAGAGTTTCCACTTTCACACTTTCTCTTCTAGCATGAATACTGTTGGTTTAACTTCAATGGTCAATTTGGTTCCATTCGTAAACTCTTCAGATTAGATTTTATGTCAAAAAAAGGAATTGAAAAAATCCCCAGAAGGCGTAGCACATCCCACATTTCTAATCTGATGAAGGCTCTTTGCCGAAGAGCATATTAAAGTGTTCGTTTTTTGGTGTGTGCCAACAAAAAGTGGAATTGTGAGTACTTTGTCCTGCAATTTGGGATGTGCTACTTTTTGGGGATTTCCTCTTTTAGATGGATTTTGGGTCTAGCACTCCACTGAGAAAATCCATTGTTGATGCTCAACCTCTTTTTCTTATTTGATTGTATTATGTCTGTCTGTCTGTCTGTCTGTCTTCATCCGTCTCACACGGCACAAATGCTTCAACTCTCTGAAAAACTAATACATAAATAAATATATAAAAACAGCAAATGGAGGGCCTTTTAGAACGGTCATTAAAAAATCATTGTCAGCTCCATGTCTGTCTGTCTGTCTGTCTGTCTGTCTGTCTGTCTGTCTGTCTGTCTGTCTGTCTGTCTGTCTGTCTGTCTGTCTGTCTGTCTGTCTGTCTAAAGAGTACAGGAATGCCATGCAAGCCAGCAATTCCAGGGGGCACAATTACAGTGTGGAACAGGGGGTGGTCCTCCCCCAGAAAAAAATCATAATGAAATGGTGACGCAATTTTCTGAAATTTGAACACACATAATTTGTAGATTTTTGGGCCAATTCTTTTTTGAGTGGTGTAAACCACTCCTACAACTGGCTTTGTTAGTCTGTGCAGAAAAAATGAGCATGGTTGCTATGTTCACCCTGTTCACCCGGGTGTGATTTCATTACGTCAGACATGATTTTTGAGTGGTGTAAACCACTCCTACAACTGGCTTTGTTAGTCTGTGCAGAAAAAATGAGCATGGTTGCTATGTTCACCATGTTCACCCGGGTGTGATTTCATTACGTCAGACAGGCCTTACATCACTCAGTTCACACGGGTGTGATTTTATTTTAACTTCACTAAGTCACCCACTTTAGAGTAAAAACTGTATTTATTTCAATTTTTGTGCTACCATGGTTATTGAAAATGACACTCACATATTCATTAGTTTCTACTGAGACTAAAATAGATTTTGATTGAGTGATTGATTGGTTGATTGATTGAACATTGCACCACACGCACACACACATATTATTCAGAGAACATAAAACCACAGATGAAATGAACATGCCAACATGTTTTGATGTTTTGAAAACTTTAGGCCCTATGTTATACTATATGGCAGTTCAAAAATAGCTGATCTACAAGGTGAAGCTGTGAGCCTTGTATATGTGCGATTTTAAAATGGTGCTAATAAACTTTGAACTTTGACTTATGGTAAATACTGTTAGTATTTCTACATTGTGGTATTGCTATTTTTTTACTAGAAATATTGTCTCTGTCGTGTGGAAACCTCATTATGTCGAGAAATTGAAAAAACAAGCTCAAAAGGTGCTTTTCAAGCTTGTATGTAGATCTACTATTTTGGATGTTTTGTCTGTGACACTATTTTTATGATCAAGCAGGGCATTCATTTAAGAAAAAAAATACAATAGTTTTAAACATGAAGATAAGAGCTTTCTTCCTGACAACAACGATATATTCCTTTTTCCCTCCACCATCGCTGACACCTCATCAGAAAGGCTTTGAACTTTTCCGTGTTTTTTTTTCCTCATGATTCCTTCGTGCCGTTCCATGTTAACGACCTCCAGACAATTATGCTGCCAATTAGCCTGTCCAACCATCAGTGACTCATACGTTACACACAGCCGACAATTCAATCCCTGATATTTCCAATTACAGCCTCGCCTTTTGTCGCTCGTTTATTCTTCCTCATTCTACACGCTAGACAATTCATCAAGGCTATTGGATAATTAACCTATTCAGTTTGCCTTGATTGATTTATCTGAGGTTTCATTCACTCTGTGTCAATAATACCCTCTCCTCGTTTTGATTTCTTTGCCATGTCAGAATTGTTCTGCGGTAGAGTAGAGAGAGCGGCCCCAACACTCATTAGAATTTATATTCATATATTCTCTGCATACTCTCAGCATCGTCATCTAGGTCAGAACTAGAGTTCTCAAACTTTTTCCAGCTTGAGACACACAGTCATGTTGTACAAGCATGATGGTGATCTGTCCTGACACCTGGACTATGAAACAAACATTATAAATCATGTTGTACAAGCATGATGGTGATCTGTCCTGACACCTGGACTATGAAACAAACATTATAAATCATGTTGTACAAACATGATGGTGATCTGTCCTGACACCTGGACTATGAAACAAACATTATAAATCATGTTGTACAAGCATGATGGTGATCTGTCCTGACACCTGGACTATGAAACAAACATTATAAATCATGTTGTACAAGCATGATGGTGATCTGTCCTAACACCTGACCATGAAACAAACATTATAAATCGTTGCTGTCGGTCAGAAACCTCATCTTCATAACTTTTTTCTTGAGTTTTTTTCTTGAATTAACGTCCTGCTTGATCACAATGCAGCGTCACACACAGACAAGCATCAAACGTAGCAGATCTACAAGCTCGAAACGTAGTGCGAAGCGACACATTTTGAGCTTGTCGATCTGCTACTTTTGCTATTTTTAAATTTGAGTACTTTAAAGTAACAGTTTTGGACGTACAGTACAGTATGAGGTTTCCACACGACAGTAACGATATAAAGCTTAAGTGCTATATCCGGAAAACTAAAACATTGGAAATTAAGTATGTTTGAAGCAAGTGTGTAGTGGCATAATAATAAAAAACATAATCCTATGACTGAATAATTTATTCAATCCTGTCAGTTTTAGTTGGAAGGCTAGTTGTAGTATTTGCCAGGCAGCCGGTAATAGCACATAATAATAAAAGCTGTGTCTAGCTGTGAATGTGTGATAGCACGTTGCCAACATGGGGCACCGGGGCAGAATGGGCCAGAGGGTAGTTGTTCATGCAGTATTGGGGTTTTCATATTTGATCTGCAGTGCAACTTTCAAAGCATGCATTCGCACTTAAATGAAAGGTGGTTTAAGTGATATTCTAGCGCAGAGCTGCTAATATATTACTCTCAGCATCATCTAGGGAATAAGATGCTCTTTGTATCGTTAGAAGTAAAAGAAGACTTGTTTAATTTAGCTCTATATTCCAATAGCAATCAATGGAATAGTGATCAGTAACAGGAGCCCCTCTCTCTTTCTTTCTTTCTTTCTTTCTTTCTTTCTTTCTTTCTTTCTTTCTCTCTTTCTCTCTTTCTCTCTTTCTCTCTCTCTCTCTCTCTCTCTCTCTCTCTCTCTCTCTCTCTCTCTCTCTCTCTCTCTCTCTCTCCAGCTCTTTAGTAAACTTGAAAATACATTTCCAGGAAGTGATTAAACAAATACATGAGCAATACAAGATTGAAATTGGAACACTATAAAACTGAGTCTGATATAAGTATCTTTGTGCAGCGTGCCCTCTCCTTTATAGCCATGAAAACAAACAAAATAAAATAAACATAAAGGACCAGTACCGGTACCGCATATGCGGTAGAATAGATGGTGCATGTCTGGTGCATTTCAGTCACAGAAAAGCTTTCATTAGAAATCAGCCATTCAATCTATTTCATTACAGGTTCATTACATGAATGCAGAGGCACACAGTGGGAGAGAACATTTAGTTAGATGCCAAGGGCCCTCAAATAAGCAGAGATGCTTTCATATCGTCAATGTATGGTGGAAACCATGCACATTTTTCTTTCCAGAAATGTATTCAATGGATCCAATGTAGTTATGATTACTCACAAGCTCTTACTTTTCATTGGTTAAACATTCATAAAATACATGCACTGCCACTCACACAAGCATGCACACACACACACACACACACAGTCACACACAGTCTCACACACACACACACACACACACACACACACACACACACACACACACACACACGCGCGCACACGCACACGCACACGCACACGCACACGCACACAATTTACAATTTACAATTTAGGCATTTAGCAGACGCTCTTAATCCAGAGCCACTTACATTAAGCAATAACAAAAGCACACGCACACGCACACACACACACACACACACACACACACACACACACACACACACACACACACACACACACACACACACACACACACACTTTTCAACCTAGGCCTACTGTAAAAACCCCAGCAAGAATAGCCGATATACAAGCTCACAACTTGACAACACTGTCAAAGGATGAAGTATAAAATAGGCCATTCATTTATGCATAAATACATCAATATGTGCATGAATAAAATACATATTGAGATACAAAGTTTCTGCCCGACAACAACTCAAATGACGGCAGAGAAGCCCAGAGTGGATCGAAGAGAGAAGCTTACAAGCCCCCCCCCCCCAAAAAAAAATAAACATGCATACATGGCTTCCACCTGGGGTCCACCTGCATACAGTACCGGTATGTTCTTAGGGGGCTTTCAAATTTTTATTTCACAAAAAAAATAAAAAATAAACAGTCGAGGACCCATTTTTGGAGGTTAGCTATATAAATGAAGTCTAGATATCTTATCTCGTTTCTGAACTTAACAAAGGTATTCCGCTCACCTCCGCGTGACCCCAACACACACACACTCTCTCTCTCTCACACACACACACACACACACACACACACACACACACACACACACACACGCTCGCGCGCAGCAGTGTGTGACGCTTGGATTCACCGATCACAGCATGCCTCAGCGCTGAAACGTTGCACCCTGAAAGTCCTCAGTGTCGCTTTAACTCGGGAAGAATACAAACGGGACCAAAGTGGGACCCCTGAGCGGGTCTGCACCGTGACCCCATTTACTGCCTTCATTGTCCTATAACCCCATTTGCTGGCTCCCCGGCTGGGAGTTGGCCTATTTCCGTCTTGGTGAAAATAAGCGGTGTCGATTTCAACTCTGAGAGAGATAGAGGTGTAAATGTAACCAACATTAATCTGATCCCCTCTCAGAGTTGCATATCGTTGTTGTCAGGCAGAAAGCTCTTATCTCTGTATTTTAACTTTGTATCACCATATTGTGATAGTAATCATTGTATCACCGTATTCTGATAGTAATCATTGTATCACGATATTGTGATAGTAATCATTGTATCACCATATTGTGATAGTAATCATTGTATCACCATATTGTGATAGTAATCATTGTATCACCATATTGTGATAGTAATCATTGTATCACCATATTCTGATAGTAATCATTGTATCACCATATTCTGATAGTAATCATTGTATCACCATATTGTGATAGTAATCATTGTATCACCATATTGTGATAGTAATCATTGTATCACCATATTGTGATAGTAATCATTGTATCACCATATTCTGATAGTAATCATTGTATCACCATATTGTGATAGTAATCATTGTATCACCATATTGTGATAGTAATCATTGTATATCCATATTGTGATAGTAATCATTGTATCACCATATTCTGATAGTAATCATTGTATCACCATATTGTGATAGTAATCATTGTATCACCATATTGTGATAGTAATCATTGTATCACCATATTGTGATAGTAATCATTGTATCACCATATTGTGATAGTAATCATTGTATCACCATATTGTGATAGTAATCATTGTATCACCATATTCTGATAGTAATCATTGTATCACCATATTCTGATAGTAATCATTGTATCACCATATTGTGATAGTAATCATTGTATCACCATATTGTGATAGTAATCATTGTATCACCATATTGTGATAGTAATCATTGTATCACCATATTGTGATAGTAATCATTGTATCACCATATTGTGATAGTAATCATTGTATCACCATATTCTGATAGTAATCATTGTATCACTATTGTGATAGTAATCATTGTATCACCATATTGTGATAGTAATCATTGTATCACCATATTCAATATTGTGATAGTAATCATTGTATCACCATATTGTGATAGTAATCATTGTATCACCATATTGTGATAGTAATCATTGTATCACCATATTGTGATAGTAATCATTGTATCACCATATTGTGATAGTAATCATTGTATCACCATATTGTGATAGTAATCATTGTATCACCATATTGTGATAGTAATCATTGTCATGAGTTGTTCGTTCAATTAGGAGTCTACCCGTCTCTCCAGCTCTTTAATAAAATAAAATACATTTGCAGGTGGGTCGCCAATTTCATCCAATCAGGAGAAAGTACCCATTCATCAGATCAGCTTAAAATGTATAGGGTTCCAGTTCCAATTCTGTCTGCTCATTTCTTTGTGTCATTACCTTTTACTTACGTTTAATATGTATCCTGTGTGCGTTCTCTCTTCTGATTGGATGAAAATTGGTATCCTGACCTGAATTTCTTTTTTATTATTTTATTTTTATTACTAGAGACTTGGAGACTCCTTTTGCAGAAAAAACATTATAGTCTACGGTATACTATATAGCAATGATTACTATCAGATTACAGCACTATTTAACACGTATTTTACAGAATGAAATCACCTACAGTGCCTTTCAATTTATGGAAGACGGTGATGGGAGAGGGTTTACAAATTAAATAGACACTTGCAGTTCAATTTGGTTTCATTTGTCCCCCAAAACTTAGAGATGATTAAATTATCACTGACAATCGTACTGCGTGCATCCTCACCAAGTGCTCATAAACTGAACCGCCAAGCACGTAAAACCAATACATAATTAGCTATAATTATTATTGTGAAATGATTTTATCACAGTAATTAAAAAATGGAGCTTGTTTTCAAAGACTGTTACTGATTTTTATGCCACCATACATAGAAGTTTTTAGATAAGCTTCAAATTGGTTGATTGTTACATTAATATATTAATTAAAATAGCAGCACATGTAGTAATCACATATTACATTTCATACACAGACCGTGTTGTATTGCTGTGTATAGACATTAGACTGTTAATTGGATAAATTAGTAGCCTATATTTACTTTATGATTATGGTTTGTGTACTTACTTCACACAGAATAAATGTGGTCTACTTTTTCTCCAGATAAGGAGAAAACCTAACTTGTCTTTTTTATTTCCAGTGTAGCCAGCCAGGAGTTCAACTTACATCCTATCCTGTACTTCAGAACAGAAAGGCCCTTTTGTAAAGCAGCATTATCAAACTCACTGAGTGCTGAAAGTACCTGCTTTGGTCAGAGTCCGATCCAAAATCCTCTTTTATGAGAGAGAGAGAGAGAGAGAGAGAGAGAGAGAGAGAGTGAGAGAGACTTTTGTGAGAGCATTCTAATGTCTCCCATTCATCATTGTGTTTGGAAAATACTATACCGGCATCAGACAGCGGATACAAGTGGCATTCATCATTCCGTTTATTGTAGACCTACATAAATATCACTGGCGTCGGGTGGAAACCTTGTATTGTATGTGCAAAACTAACTTGTACGTGAGTCCCCGTAAAGACTTAGCCTGGAGTACAAGGCAGGTCACAAATATCAACAATAGCCAATCTATAAGCTCAAGACGAGTCGCAAGAAGCGTTGTGAGCTTGTAGATAGGCTATTTATATTTCTTGTGTGTAATACTGTGTAGTGTGATGAAGTAGGACATAAATTACAACAAAAACAAATACAGTTTAAATATGGAGATACAAGCTTTCTGCTTGACAACGTATATTGGCCAGTGGATTGATATCTCATGTGGTTTGTTGTTCAGTAACATTATTGTGTGTAATTGAACTACATTTGGTTCTGGAAAAGGCTATAATGTTTCTGCATGCTTTTAGCCATGGGTTTAAATGTGAACTTTGTAAAATACGTTCGACCCGGCCTTTTGTATGTCTTTGCAGATGAGGTCAAATCACAGTGTAAGGAGAAAGACTAAATTAACTAAAAATAGTCTGTGGTGTTAAATATCTATATAAAAGTGTTCCTTATAAGAAGAACATACATTATCATGACGGGATACTGATTTTATCCAATTAGGAAAGAGAACTAATACAGGATAAAAAATGCAATTGGAAGTGAATAATAATAATAATAATAATAATAATAATAATAATAATGCCTGTATAATGTGTCGCCTTGAGCCGTGTTTTGAGCTTGAAGATCTGCTACTTTTGATACTTTTGTTTGAAGTTAGTATGATCAAGTAACACATTAATTTACAAAAAGAAAATAAGAGAGAGACATGCAGAGTCTCAGTTCCACAGAAGTCAAACTAAAAGATGACTGACATGAAGAATGAAGGATGATTGACATGAAGAAGCCCAGATGATCAATCTATATCATTTGTGTGTGACAGACCCAATTAGAGACAGTCATGACAGCTCTGTGTCTTTGAATGGCACTGATATATTTTATTTGATCAGGATATGCATGCCTGATCAAATAAATTATATCAGGACAGGATCACCAAGTAATCAATCAGGTCCTGAGGATGGATTGATTGATTGATTGATTAATTGATTGATTGATTGATTGATTGATTGATTGATTGAATAATTCATTAGACAGAATTGAAAACAGCAACAGAGTCCATCAAACACTTGGTCTAAACGGATAACACAAAAAAGTCCTTGTGGTCTTGTTTCCATCTGGGTCCTATATATTCAATTAATGAAACATACCGTAATTCCAGAGACAGTCATGACAGCTCTGTGTCTTTGAATGGCACTGATATATTTTATTTGATCAGGATATGCATGCCTGATCAAATAAATTATATCAGGACAGGATCACCAAGTAATCAATCAGGTCCTGAGGATGGATTGATTGATTGATTGATTAATTGATTGATTGATTGATTGATTGATTGGTTGATTGATTGATTGAATAATTCATTAGACAGAATTGAAAACAGCAACAGAGTCCATCAAACACTTGGTCTAAACGGATAACACAAAAAAGTCCTTGTGGTCTTGTTTCCATCTGGGTCCTATATATTCAATTAATGAAACATACCGTAATTCCAAATAACAGGATTCAATATCATCACAAAATATAAAACACCAGTAAAAAGTGGGGTTTTAATTGTAGGATAACAATAAGAGCCATGGGTGCTAACAAACACCCTTTCTTCTCAGAGTGTTAACCGAGCGATGGGTCAATTTAAAGGGGTATTTCACTTAAAAAGGGTGTTTTAAAATATGGAGATAAGAGATAATATGTCCGACAGCAACGATAAATAGTAATACTGTTAGGATTTAGAAGACATTTTAGAATCAGCCTCAGGTCTTCATGGGTTAAATGGAAAAGGGAGTTTTATTTTACATGCAGTCCAGAAGTAACTCTTTAGATCGGCGCCTCGCTGTCGCCACTCCAACTAACCATGATGCACTTACAAAAGTCTATCCGTAAAGATTACAACCCCCCACACCACCCCAGTCCACCACCCATAACTCCATCAACCCCCCCCCCCCCCCCTCTCTAATTAGGTAATCAATTATTAACACGCCAATAAAGTTCCTGAATAAATAATGGCGGCCGAGGCTTATGTGGAGGTTCCGAGCTCACGCTGAAAGTCCCAGACATTTGGCCAAATATTTGCCTGTTGAGGAAACAATGTTGTTTACGGGTTGAAACATTACGGCAGAGATTGGCTGAGACTTTATTATACGCTTCATTTTGTTTTTGATTTTCGGTCTACTTCAAGTTTAATTTTACGGAGGGAACAATGTTTTATCACGTTTAGAGGTGATTGGTATAGGCCTGCAAACTGTCAGGGAAAACAAGAAAGGCAAACAAAAGTGTAATTGTTTCAAGAAGGGCCTTTGGATGCGTTTTCGATATGGTGAGTGGCACAGTTAATTATCATCGTATACTTTGTTTGTACAGTGGTGTGGTGTGGTACGCCAAAAATATCCAATCAACAAGCTTACATCGTGAAGAGTTGTGATATTGTTGGTCGGCTATATGTTTGTCGTACGACAAAGTGTGAAATACCTTATTTTCCTCCTGTCTTTCATGTTGCCTTTCCGCAGTGTCTTACCCAGCATGCTATAGTCACAGCATAAGCAACTAAGTTATATTGTTTTATGACTTGACAAAAGGACAACAATTCAATCATTTAACTGTTTAATACAACTATACATTTTGAAGTCAGCGATTTGTGTTTTGTAATAAAAAGCTCTCTGAATAGGTGTTCATTCCAAGACAACTTCAAAGGCCCAAAATCACAGCCTGCAGTCTAAAAGATAATGACAATGAGTCGTTTAGTTTTTCATTTTTGCTCAGTTAATGAACAAACTCATTGAAACTCAAAAAAATGACTATATGATGTAGGCCTACTATTTGTGTGTATGTTTATAAAGGCTGTAATGCAATTTGGCATGGCTCAATTGTACTACGAATTCATGAAATGACGGCTAACTTTTACCTAGATTGAATGTTTCTTTAGGCCTTGTCTACAGGAGGTGTGTGTGTGTGTGTGTGTGTGTGTGTGTGTGTGTGTGTGTGTGTGTGTGTGTGTGTGTGTGTGTGTGTGTGTGTGTGTGTGTGTGTGTGTGTGTGGTGTGTGTGCAAGCATACTGTATCACCTTTTTATTTTACCACAGCAAGCTTGTAGTTCAGCTATATTTCCAAATTGTTTTAGGATTTTCAATAAAATGAAATGATGCGGTTCAGAGCCAAGAGCACCAAACGGCGATAAAAGTTGATAAACTATGACCAGATTCCAAAGATGAAAACAGATGAAAAAGATGAAACAGAAACTGTAAGTGGAAAAATATGCACAGTATGACAAAAAGGAAAAAGCTGATCAGCTGCAGTGAAAAATGAGACAGAGATAGATGAGCCTCATGTCGTACACGTTGTTTAAAGATGATGGATGGTTCCGTCATTTCGATGTGAAGAGATCCACAGCCGCTAACTGCAGGCCTACATACTCTTCATTTAGATGTGAAGAGATCCACAGCCGCTAACTGCAGGCCTCCATACTCGGTTTGAAGACCTTAAAGAGCTCAGGAGTGCAATTGGATATAGTGGTTGTGATGCTTTGGACCGAATTAAAAAGGAGCCTAATGGTTTTGTTGAAGTGGGTGTATAAGTGATGTTTGTTTGAAACAAAAAGAAAGAAAGAAAGAAAGAAAGAAAGAAAGAAAGAAAGAAAGAAGGAAAGAAGGAAAGAAGGAAAGAAGGAAAGAAAGAAAGAAGGAAAGAAGGGAAATATATGTATTGTTAAATCAGTTAAAAGCTCTGATAGTATACTGATACAGTTGAAAGCTCTATAGTGTGATAGAAGTAATCTTTGATATAGAATGTTTGTTAAGTAACATAGGCCTCCTCATCTCCAGTAAACAGAAAATACTTGTTAAGGTAGGATTCCAATTCCATCCAATTACGAGAGAGACCCCCACACAGATAATTGTTCAGCTTCCAATTTCACTTGTTTATCTTCTCTCTAATGATTGGATGAAATTGGTATCCTGGCCTGTAAACGTCTTTTCTGTTTATTATAGAGCTGGAGAGACAGCTGGAGACTCATAGCAATTATTACAGAATATAGAGCTATTTAACACTTACTTTAACAATATTGTGGTGCACCACTATTGTTATTTAAATGTCACATTTTGAGAGCTCTTCGGTTTGATACAGTAGTATCTTTTGTGATCAACCAGTCACAAAATCAAAGGAAAAGAGGGCGCTGTTTTTTTCCGCTATTTGCCGATATATTCTCAGATTGGATGTTTGCTATCGTCGATACTTTGTAGCACTCAATGAATTTATTTACACTCCGTTTACCCTGCCATTTGCTTACAATGGTTCATGCTATTTGCTACGATCTCACACTTTGTGTAGTCACTCTGTATAAGGGCATCTACTGTACATGTCAAAATTCTACATTGTGCTTCTAGATTGGTGCCTTATATTTTAACTGAAAATTATGTAATTGTCGGTAATTGAAAAACTAGAATTCAGCTAAATGTAATTATTTCTCTATTTAACTTTAGAATTTAGAATAGAATAAGATACCTCAACTGAATAATGGTAATCACAAAAATAATTGTCACTTTACTTGTAATGATTAACAATCCCAAACACTGTTAAATTACAGTAACTAATTGTACACATATTCTTGTCAAATCGTATCTGTTTGTTTGTTAATTAACCTTCAGTAATTTGACTGTAATGTAAATACAATATGATTTTATTATTTCATAATTCATACATTGTGTATGTATTGTATTAAAACCAGCCACATATGTGTGACCATTAAAATGAAGCGTGCACCACACGGGGTTCTGCAATTAAAACACCTGACTGCATCTCTCTGCCTCCGCTTGGGCTTTTAACTCTCGAGAGAGCTGTACAAATGGAACCACATGTTCAAAACAAATTCTCTAGTCACTTAGTAGATGCATGTATGTAGTTCAGTGACCATTGGTCTTATGGGAGTTAAACTCAAAATATACAATAATAACTGAATACGCCAAATGACGTATGTATACGTCAATGGCGTTGGATTGAAATTACGTATATGAGCAGACAGACAGACAGACAGACAGACAGACAGACAGACGCTTTATGTCTTCACTATGTCATAGTGTGATCACAGTGTTAATAATTGCCACGGCAACCTGGCAGCCTTTCATCTGCCGCACACTGAGCTCTGGTAGTAATGTGCACGCTCTCTCTTTCTCTGCCTCTCTCTTCTTCTGTCTTTCCCATCTTCATACACCCTATTTCTTTCCGACTCAGCTCCAGTTGCTCTCTCTCCTCTCATCCATTCTCCTCTCTACTCCTCTCTACTCCTCTCTTCACTCTCCACTATAAGTGTTGATAAGTGTGCTGTAGTGTAGTGCAGGTGTTGTTGGTTTAGATTCAACTCGTGTGTGTGTGTGTGTGTGTGTGTGTGTGTGTGTGTGTGTGTGTGTGTGTGTGTGTGTGTGTGTGTGTGTAGTGTGTGTGTGTGTGTGTGTGTGTGTGTGTGTGTGTGTGTGTGTGTGTGTGTGTGTGTGTGTTGCAGAAATGCCTATATCTGCCCCATACACCTGTGTCAAATACCCTGCCTCATTAGTGGAGTACCGGGGGGTGTTTGGGGGAGAATAGGGGGTTGAGGGGAATTGTTACCGGGTTGAAACTGAAATTTGTTCATTTAATCCCGAAAGAGTAGATTTATTTTTCATTTTTTCTTTTTTGCGTCGTACAAATAACATCGGCTGTCAGCGTTGTAAACACAACGTAGTAGCAGCTATTGTGACGCTGGTTGGTTGTGACTTCACAGCTGGGCCCTCAATATGTTCCTCTCTGCTTCATCTCTGCCTTGTGTTTTCATTACTGCAACCTCTCATGGGAAGTGTCAGTGGAATGAGCTTTCATCTGTTGTTTTCTCAGAAAGAAAGAAAGAAAGAAAGAAAGAAAGAAAGAAAGACTTTTTGAATATCAGTTTGAGAAAATTTGCTCCAAAACGTACACAAAAATGCATTAAAATGGTAGTCCTAGGCCTGGGCCGTGGCTCAGCGGTCCAGGCACCTTGGCCGGTAGCCCGAGTCTGGCAGTGTGCCGCGGGCTCGACTCCCGATCCCAACGGCCTTTACTGCATGTCACTCCCCCATCTCTCTCCCCCATTTCCTGTCAGCCTACTGTCTGTCTCTCTATAAAAAATATAAAATAAAGGCAAAAGCCGCAAAAGTATGTGTGTGTGTGTGTGTGTGTGTGTGTGTGTGTGTGTGTGTGTGTGTGTGTGTGTGTGTGTGTGTGTGTGTGTGTGTGTGTGTGTGTGTGTAAATGTAAGCTTGTAAGCTTGTTTCACTACAGTAAATAATTGTATTGTCTTTCTTAATCTCTATCGTTGTGTCCAGCTCACACTCAAGTAGTCTGCTTTGTTAATGTGCCTAGATCATCTGTGAGTAGTTCATTGAAAGAATTGAAAGAATTTGACATTAACAACATAATTCAATCATGAAGGTCCTGGCAGAGTGCTGTACATTAACATAATGCAGTGCTTTAGACTTGAGTATTTCAATGTTTAAAACACATTTACTCCAAAACATCTTGTTTTCTTTTTTACTGCAGTATGAATATTTTGTTAAACTCTAGTTCTAGTTACATGCATTTATGCCCTATTTTGTACATCAGCTATTCGGAAATAACTGATCTCAAAGTGTCACAATTCGACACATTGTGAGCATGATCTGCGATTCTCTCTCTCTCTCTCTCTCTCTCTCTCTCTCTCTCTCTCTCTCTCTCTCTCTCGTCCATACCATAACGTTACTGGTGTTACAATTCCTCACCATTGGGACTCACCTATAATGGGTCTCATTTAGCTTAACTAGTGAACAAACACTCATTGTCTTGGACCTGTGCGTTTAAATCGCTCTGCAGTAAAATGCATCTCATTTGCTTTTCCTTGATAAAAGCCAAATTGAGAATGGTCTTGTTTTATATGCGGGCATCCAACAGGGATTGGCTGCAGAGTGTGATTCAATTATGAAAGTTTGGCCAATTGGCATAATTGGTCAGGGTGCTAACGTATTGTTTTATTCCGTTGGATTTGGGCGTCAGTTGTGGAATTAGTTGTTGATGAGTTTGTTTGTTAATGTGTTGTATCTTTTGCTTTAGTTTAAGAGTATTTGCTTGAATGTGGATGGCTCACACACTTATTTTTTCAAGGACAAGCACGCACGCACGCACGCACGCACGCACGCACGCACGCACGCACGCACGCACGCACGCACGCACGCACAAAACCAAACCAAAACAAAACCATGTAAGACAAGGGAAAGTTTAGGATTTGGCAGTTTGATATTTGGCACTCGCGAGTACACACACACACACACACACACACACACACACACACACACACACACACACACACACACACACACACACACACACACACACACACACACACACACACACACACACTCTCTCTATCTCACACATTGTCTTTTATTATGTCATGTATTTGTCTACTTTGGGATTCCCATACTTCATATAAGGACACACTAGTCATTGTCCCTATAGCTGCAGTCTTATTGTGAAATGGATTTACAAAGAAAAAGAAAATAGCAGATAATAACCGATCTATGAGCTACAAACTGGTATTTATAATAACAAATAGTAGTTCTACAAAGTCATAAAGCGCTACGCTTTCCGAGCTTGTAGATCTGCTGTTTTCAGTGTGCAACATAAAACATACAATTGCCGTCCTTAAAATGTTGATGTCCTCACAAGTCATACTAATACAAATGTGTGTGTGCTTGTGCGTGCGTGTGTGTGCATGTGTGTGTGCTCGTGCGTGTGTGTGCGTGTGCATGCATGCATTAAAACATGCGTACTGTACAGTATGAAAGTAGCCCAAGGCACATCAATAACACGTCTAAACACATCTACTCAATAGATCAAGTGTTGTGAATATTTAACGCGTTTGTTCACAGCCATATCAAAACTCCATAAACACAACGCTTCAAATGTTTTCAGGGGAAAGCGTGTACAGTGTATTTATCTTACGGCTTTGTATAATGACTGTACATAATGCATTGTTGTGTCTGCCGTACAGTATACACTGTAGTGTAGTGTGGGTGTGTTTGTATTCCAAATACACACCGAGACTCACCGCAAGCTATAGCAGCCATCAGGTGTGCCACATTCAAAATGCTTAAAGGGGAACTTCACCCATTTCCTAACTCTCTTCATATCGTTGCTGTCAGGTAGAAACCTCTTTATATCCATGTTTAACACAATCTATGCCAGGTTCGAGAATTCTCGTATAGAGCTTAAACCTGCCTTTGCCAGGACGAGAATTCTCGTCTTGTATTGATTTATATTAATCCAGAAATAGTACTCTTACCCTCATCATCCTCCTAACGGGTGATGGCTTCCCCGTCGCTAGGCAACGCTTGCTTCCGCGTTGTGACATAATTGAAATCCCAAAACTCTGTTCACATGCATTATGCTTCTTGCGTTAGAATAAAGACCCGAAAATTACTGATTATTACTTCCGGTTCATGGAGCCGGTTCACAGGGTCTTCCTCACAGCATTTTCCGTGCATTCTGTTGGCGTCAGTCAATGGTGGCCTCAAATGAGTTCAACTTTTTGTGTTTCTTAGTACATTTACTGTTGTATATCACTATAAATAATCCATTTACTGACAGAGATTGTAAGTTTTTTCGCAGTTCGATCGAACTTGATTTTTTTTCAGCTCTATAAAAGTAAATTTATAGTAATGACTTAAATTCAATTCAATTCAAAGTAGCAGTCCTCGCCGGGTCTGTCCCCACTCCTACGCCAGCGCACACATCCAGCAAGAGGCAGCTGACACCGTATCCACTCTGCCAAGCTCATTTTCCGGCCATAAACATCTTCATGTCAAGGACTGGACTTGACATGAAGGAAGTTGGCTTGTGTCTATTCCAATCTACCGCAGCTTTCCTTGCCTTCACTGCCGACAAAATCAACTTGAAGCTTGGCTGAATGATGTGAGGAAACCCCACAGAATGCCAAAATGTATTTGGCATGTCATGAGTCATGACATCTCGGCGGCAACGAACAGCCGACTTTAGGACGGTACCCGATACTCGCTACCCTACCGTCATATTGTAGTCTGCACAGAACCAAACTGATTTGAGTATGCAGCAGCTATTGTTGTAATATGTCCCGTCTCGTCTCGGTCTCGCCCATAATTTGACTCTGTCTTGACTCTGTCTCAGACCAATTAAGGGACTCTGGACTCTTACCACATGAGTCCACTCGAGTCACGAGTCACTACAATGCAATTAAATAATTGTATTATACCCATATTAGGAAGAGCCAATTCACGTTAAAATTACAAGAGAGCTGTCTGAGCTTATAGACAGCCATGTTGTTAAGTAACGAAGCACAGCTTCATTCTCTCGCAGTGTTTTCTGTGAGAGAAATCACCTCCTGTCGGTCTCGACTCAGACTCGACCCCTTCCCTCATTCAGTCTTGACTCAGTCTTGACCCCCAACACCCCCCCCCCCCCCCCCCCCCCCCCTCGGACTTGGTCTTGACATGGACTCGCTTTAGGTGGACTCGACTAAAACACTAGCAGTGGCTTTTAGAGAGAACCAATTTCAGAATATGAAGATAAGGTTGAAAACAGCTGCAGTGCTCCTTTAATCCCAATGTATCTTTCATCGTACTACGGTGTACACATGGCGTCATGGAGGTGACACGCTGCGTGCTTGTAGGTCTGGTAGGCCTATTTTTGCCACGGGGCATTATACGACCACAAACAAGGCTGTATAACCAGAACAAATATGGTTGCTACATGGAAATATGAGACTGTAATTATGAAGGACCCTCTTCTTTTTCCCCTAGTTATTAGAGAGATGCTGCTGGAGGTGAGTCATGGACGGAGCGGCTCCCTCGCTGTCCTTTCATACCAGTTCTGTTCCAGAGTGTTTTCTGAACAAATTGCTTCGTTAAGGCTTTCAACCCTAAAAAAAAGAGAAGACATGCTCTGTGCATGTGTACACACGTGTGCGTATGTATGTGCGTGCGTGCGTCTAAAATGTGTGTATGTATCTAAAATAACAGAATAGTATAAAATCCCTGCAGCCTAATTTAATGAAGCGGACTGTTTTTGGAAGTATGCCAAATCCTTAATGACTGATAGAAGAGATTGAAAAAAGAGAGAAAAAAACAGGAAGGGGGATGGAAGGGGTGGGGTTTCACAAAGGGGCCTTTGGCTTTTTAATTTGTTGTCTAGTGAGTCAATCCTTGCTTTTGTTTTGTGACTGCATAAGTACTAC
>NC_136809.1:42196383-42233883 GCF_951216825.1 Electrona antarctica
TTAATTCAAATATCACTTATTTTTTCAATTTCTTTGGATACTCCTCCCTACTATAAAGTGTGCTGACCATATAAGGAGTTCCTCCCTGTCCCCAGTGAGCCCCTGGGGTAAAAAAAAAACCCTAGTTTCAGTTTGGGCTTTGGGTGGCAAAGCTTTCATCCAATCAGGATGAGAGGGGCCTTCCTCCAATCATGATCGAGTGGGGCGGGCCTTGGTGTGTGTGATGTTGGTCTGTTGTGTACTTCCCTCACTGTAGAGCGTGTGCATGTGCACATCTTGTTACCAGGGCGGACCGTTTTTTTCTCCAAATCACCCAAATCACTGAATGCTCCTTTAAGGCATTACATGTATTTTCAATATCCATGGCTTCATTCAGTAGTCTGTCTCTGTAATGGTGGGAAGATATCCATGGCTTCATTCAGTAGTCTGTCTCTGTAATGGTGGGAAGATATCCATGGCTTCATTCAGTAGTCTGTCTCTGTAATGGTGGGAAGATATCCATGGCTTCATTCAGTAGTCTGTCTCTGTAATGGTGGGAAGATATCCATGGCTTCATTCAGTAGTCTGTCTCTGTAATGGTGTAATATCCATGGCTTCATTCAGTAGTCTGTCTCTGTAATGGTGTAATATCCATGGCTTCATTCAGTAGTCTGTCTCTGTAATGGTGTAATATCCATGGCTTCATTCAGTAGTCTGTCTCTGTAATGGTGTAATATCCATGGCTTCATTCAGTAGTCTGTCTCTGTAATGGTGGGAAGAGTGGAATTATTACCAAGAGGCTGTCTGCTGGAAAGTCGTTATCTGTGTGACAAACATTATCCAGTCTCCAAATTCTACAGCTGTTGAATGGGAGACTCTAATACATTTTTAATCCTGTGATTTAGGCTTTAAAAAGAAGCGTCCATAATATGAACAGACTGTAGTAGTATTCATTCAAGCTGTTCGTGCTCAACTCGGCTGCGGGACAGGTTTAGAAACTGTCATGCAGGATAGAAGAATCAGAGACAGTGATTTGGGGCACCAAAACTAGTACTTAACTCACGTTTTTTTCCAAAGCCCACACTGCCAATTACGTAATTTCATACGTGAGTTGTGTTTTTAGTTTTATTTTGTGTTAGCTCAGCGAAAGGCTCCCTGATTATCAGCGGTCGGGGGATCAATCGTGGAGATAGTGTCTGGAGACAGTAGCCAATAACATCACAGGAAAAAAAGGCATGTGAAGTCAGCTTGTGTGGTACCTGGCCTAACTACAGTACAGTCATGTGAGTGTGTAAAAAAAAAAGGCTGGCAGTGGTTGGTAATTGCTATGTATGTAATTGGCATTTTTGGGGTGACAGTGGCTCAGGCGGTAGAAGAGTGACATGGATTACATGGATTCGTAAACCCCAGGTCACTTGAGCACGATTGTCATTGCTTAAACACAAACTTTATAAGTTTGTGGGATGTAATATACAGTATGTACATAGTTGGGCTGCTTTAACACCATTATTATACAATGCAGTAGAATTTAGAGAGAGGCCTCTACTTGACAAATAAGATTGAAATGAACAGTATATAACACTTTGTTATTTTTGCCCACACATATTCTGCATGTATACACAGAGGAGGATTATTTCAACATAAAATGCTGCATTAAAGTTCAAGAGAGCATAAGGAAAAAGTAATGTCTCTTGCATGCTGCCCTCAGTTACAGCATGGAGAGGAGGGCATTTGTGTTTCTTTCACCATTGTAAAAGCTGAACTTTTTACAGACTTAGGTAAAAAGGGCAGGGGGCTTGAGCATTGTGTGCCATGTGGCGTGCCTGCCTGTGCCACCTGAGCAACCCCATATTAAGTATAATAAGGATTTAAGTGGTTAAAACTAAGTCTGGTTGGCTGATAAGCGTGGCAACTACTGTATTTTTTACCCCATGTCCAATAAGGTTCTATCCACTGTCATTTACTGCTCTGTTGCTACATCAGCTGCCGTCATCTCAACCCAATCAAAAGTTCCACCGACCAGGCCTTAAATGAAAAAAAGCATTTCACTGATTGTTCCGCTATTTTCTCCCCGTTTTAATTAAGAAACTTATCGAGTTGCCAAGGTTGACAAACCACCGGGAATTTATTTGTTCTACTTTTTTAAAGGTATGATAAAATGTCTGAGATAAATGCACCATGGTATATTTCAATTAATTTTGTGCACACCTTTAAAGTCTTGTGTTTAATTCGTTCTGTGCCGCTAGCTGGTAGCATAAATGTAGTTAACCTATGCCAGCGCCTGCATCCACTTGTGTGCAGGGGGCTGTAGCCCCCTGCACACATTCACTTTAACCATTGGCTATCATTAGCATTAGCGCACACTGTCGGGAACGATGCGAGACAAAGTCACATGACATCCGAACTTTGGATGGATGACGATCACCAAGGACAGCGCTTGTAGATTCTGAGTTATCAAGCTTTGAAAATCCTGCTTTGAACCGAGGTAAATGGAGAGGAGTTGTAACGTCCCATAGCTGGTGGTGACAGAGGCGTTGCATAGCAACCGGATTAATGTTAAAAGCTGTTCTGGGGCTCAACCACTATATACACGGAGGGGGTAGGGGGTCAGCTGGGTACAAATATATACATACCTAGCAGAGAAAGAATTAAGAAGCCTAAACTTTCACCACATTATTCAATAATAATAATTGGGAAAAGGGATTCATTTTAATATTATTGTTAATTATGGTTTTTATTTGAGTTTGTATTCAATGTATTTGTATTCACTTAATAGACATCCCTAAAAACATCATAATATTTAGAAGTTTCAACACACTCAGGCACGCACGCACGCATGCGCGCGCGCGCACACACACACACACACACACACACACACACACACACACACACACACACACACACACACACACACACACACACACACACACACACACACACACACACACACACACACACACACACACACACACCGGGCAGAGACCTCCTATACTTTTGTGTTTTTTCATAAGCTACTGTATAACACCCTACTAGATCATACTACAGCGTCACACAAACAAATCAAAAGTAGTAGCCTTTGAGCTTGTGTGGATCTCCTACTTTTGCTGTTTTTGAATTTGAATCCTGAAAACATAACACTTTTGGACATATGAGGTTTCCATCCGACAGAGACCATGTAGCCTAATGATAACGTACCAACGCCATAATTTATACAGTAACGCAGGAATGCATATCATGACATGACACGGATGATAAGCGTTGTAAAGGTTAAAAAGTGCAAAGTGTATGGTTTGCAGGCTGCAGCCAGCCTCGTTCCATATGCATTAATGATTGATGCATATGCATCAAGCTGTCTTCACCATGAATGATTCATCAAATCCATAATTGAGCCATTCATGGATTCATGAACATTGACTGAGAGGCAGAGCTCTGAGTGCTTTTGGTACCATCTGTATTTGTGTTTCCCCGTGATATTTTAATACAAATAGCATTTCAATGACGACCACAAGAGTAGAATTAGAGGCGGTATATAAGCAATATGTTGTTGTTAAAGTGTTAAACAGCACTGTACAATCTGATAAGCATTGCTATGCTTGCATTGCTAGCAGTGGTTTTCAACCTTTTCAAGGTCCATATGTACAGTTGGGTGCCACCGATATTGTCCCTTATCATTTGACCCATTTAGGCCTGACCTCAAAATTTTAAAAAAATACATCTAAATTCTCATAAATATTTTCACGATTTTTCAAAAATAGCAGACCTACAAGCTCGTAGCGCGCCACTCGGTGGCGCGCTATGAGCTTGTAGATCTGCTATTTTTCAATAGCTAAATTATAACATAATGTTTAAAACACCAAAAGGGGTTCCCGCCCAAAATGGGTTAACTGTCCTTTTGCGCAGATCACGCAAAGGCCTCCAACTGTATGTAGGATGTCCTGCATTTGAGCTACAGACCACCATGAGATATAGGGCTCCATTTTTGTCACCGCTAAACCCCTTATCCCTAAACTTCTTTGCCTTTTTTTTACTATTTTGAAAAACATTTTTGAATAGTTCAACTAGCCAATCTACATTGACACCTATAGTGAGCTTGTAGACTGGCCATTATAACTATTCAAAAATGTTTTTCAAAATAGTAAAAAAAAAAAAAAAAAGGCAAAGAAGTTTAGGGATAAGGGGTTTAGCGGTGAAGAAAATGGAGCCCCTAGCCTCTCAGACCCAAAACGTATTTTTATTTCATTTTTATTGTTGGATAAGATTTTCTTTACAATTTCATGTTGCAGGTATTGATGTGGTACCATAGGAGAGACAACATAGGCAAACGTTGAACAAAATAACAATTCTTCTACTGTACATTCTCTAATTGTGTAGACTTCTTGTAAATTAAGTGGCAAAATTATCAATAATTTAACATTCTTTGACACTCTCGGGAGTTAAAGATCTATCAGGGTTGGTTACCCACTCTCCATCATTTAGCTGAGGACCACTTGGAACCCCGCCAAGGACCACCGGTGGTCCCCGGACCACTGGTTGAGAACACTGCTATAGAGTGTTTGTTCAGTAATAGCGGTCTTCCCATCTCTCCAGGGCTTTAGTACAGTGGTTCTCAAAGTGGGGTCCGGGGACCCCCAGCGGTCCAGCGGGAGGTTCCAGGTGGTCCCCACTGCCAGCAAAATGAGTTAAAGGTACATTTCACCGCTGGAAGAAACTGCAGTCACTCAATGTTAATAGTATTTGTAGTACAGTATAGATAACAGTAGCACAATTTGAAATTTGCACTCTATGGTCAGAAAAATAATGAAGTCTCTGTGTTTGACCAGGATTTGACTGGATTGCTGAATTCCTGAAATGACCATAATGCATTGGTGCATTGCCCCTCCTTGTGCTGCGTGGAGGTGTGAGTCGTGTGACATCTTCATGACAAATTTGGTCATGAACATGGCGTCATGACTATAAAATATCTAAAAAGACACACATAAAAACCCCAGGAAAGTGTTTATTGTGTCTTAAACATAATTAAAATAAGATCTGGTTGCAAAATGGGTGAAGTGGCCCTTTAATATAGCATCAAATTCAGATTAACCACTTTAACCAACACTATAGTAGCCATTTGAAAAGAGGTGATCTGCAAGGTCACAATGTGACGCGTTGTGAGTTTGTTTTGTACATCCTCTATTTTCAAAACAAAACAAATCTTGTATGGTGGTCCCTGACACAAAATGTTTCCAGAAATGTTGGGGTCCTTTACATAAACAGTTTGAGAAAAATTGCTTTAGGTAGTCAACAGAAAATACATTTTACAATACCAGAACTCACAGGATACAAAATACACACGTATTGGAGGTGATGCTGGGAAAAAAAGTGCAGACAAAATAAATACATGTTATGTTTATTTTGTGCACTGAACTAGACAGGGATACCTCTCTATAAAATTAAACGAACAAACACAAAATACCTTTTTGTTTAACCAAATCCTATCACTATACCACCCCCTTTAACACAAGGGGCCTTTGCCAAGGGAGCAACAAGCAGAGATATTACAACAT
The DNA here is from genome assembly GCF_951216825.1 of Electrona antarctica. Lineage (NCBI taxonomy): Eukaryota > Metazoa > Chordata > Actinopteri > Myctophiformes > Myctophidae > Electrona > Electrona antarctica. The sequence continues at coordinate 42,201,909 of NC_136809.1, forward strand.
AAAATAACAAAACAAGACAAAGGCAAAAACACAAATTACACATGAATACAAACTCAGGTAAAACAGCAGCAAACCCTAAGGTTTTTATTACCTAAACTAAAGTGAACTTTCCCCCCAAAGGGATTAAGTATTGCAATGTAATGTCTTAATGTAATCTGGAGTTCACTCTAATGTAGGACCAAAAAGAAAAACATTCTCACAACTTCTATATTAGTTTGTGTGCCAGTGTCCCCAGAGCTCTATACTGATTCAGTCATTGCTGATTTACATGCTCCCAACACATTGCATTGGGAGGGACATTGTGGCTTAGGTGGTTAAGTATGGTACTTTATTTTATTTCAATGTTGGTTGGTTCAAACGACTTGTTTGTCCAGTTGGCTGTAGCTATAGCAGGGCACTTAGACTTGTTTCCGCCAGCTTTTCGACCCCACTTTTCCCCCCTTTATTATTTTTCCCGCTCATCGGATGCATGCTTGCATCAACGGCGACTTGGTGTCAAATACAGTGTGACACTCTGTAGTTTGTCTCTTTTGTGAATGCTGCCAGCTGCCAGTGTGAATGCAACATTCTTCCTTTTCTTCTTTTTCTAACATACAGTATATACAGTAGCATGAACAACCTGCTATCTCCCTTTACTATTGAATTACTAATGGTGAGTTGTAAGCTAATTGCCCCTAGTGGGATTAGCATAGTTGTTTGAAGTAGAAGTTTGAAGTATTTGCCTACTACCGTATCTATATTTATCCTAGTGACATATGCTTGATCTATATAGAACTAGACCGACTGTAGAGCACCGAGTCGGTAACGATGGAAGTTGGAGATCCATGCCCCACCTGGCTATGCAATACCCATTGTACCCGTGTCAATGTACCCGTTCCACCCATCTGTCTGTGTCCCCTTTATGCCCATATATGGAGATTTCTGGATCTGTCTCTCTGTGTCCCTTTATTCCTATATATGGAGTTCTGTGTCAGGCATGCCCAAATATGGAGTGTTGTGATGTCAGAACAGGCCAGCTCCATATATGGACCATGGGCAGCAGCCCGGACCCCCCGGGGACCCCCACACGGTAACTCTGTCATTTCTCGACCGTTTCGGACACGGGAAGGCTCACCGGAACGGGGCCGCACCCCCGGGTGCGTTCCTGGGGGTCTGGATATTCCATAGTTGCACCGGTCAGCTCACACAGGTGTGATATTTTAAATGCTCTCTGGGGTTCACCTATTATTCGCACATTTGATGAGTGATAATTGAGCATTTTCATTAATAAACTATGAAAAAAAATCTGTTTTATACTACACTATTCTATTCTTCATGATTTGCGTAATATTGGGTTCTGTGTTTTCAAAGGCAAGTCTCAAATAAGACATGATTACCCCTATATGAAAATCAACTGTACTGTTACCCCTATATGAGAATCAATTGTACGGTTATCTATGATGGGTGGTGTTGTAAGCAGGAATTATGTGCAGTGGCATAACGTAACTACTGTAAGTACCTACATCTCAGGTACTATACCTATAGGTAGTTATCAGTTACTGTACGTGTAGGCCTACTTGAGTATTGCTTTATTTATTTATTCAATACATTATACAACATCTCCAGAGGCAAATATTGCACTTTTTACTCCACTACAATTATTTGAAAACTTAAATCACAAGTTACTTTAGAAATGTTAGATCATTATTACAAAGCATGCACTAATACAAACGATTAAGCCCTATTTTATATGTTGGACATTTGAAAATAACTGTACTCTACAAGCTCACAACACATTGCACGACGTGTTGTGACCTTGTAGATTGACTATTTGTATTATGTTTGACACATTTTGAAAACATGGGTGCTTTTACTTTGATACTGTATTGTCTTTGTATTTTTCATCAAGTGCATTTTTGAATACAATCCTTTCACTTACAGAGTATTTCTGCATTGTAGTATTGCTTAAAGGGATAGTTTATTTCTATTAATTACACACCTCATGAAGCCTTGGATGTTTTTGTCATCAAAATAATTATTGGCTTAGGAAGTTAGGAATGAAAAATATAAATAAATGTAAAAGAAAGTCCATGAATTCAAGGCTTCATGGGGTGTGTAATTGATAGAAAATAAGCATTGTTTTGGGTGTGAACTACTCCTTTAAGTAAAAAATAAAATACATCAGCGTACTTCTCCCACCACTGGAAATGGGAGGGGAATTTTGCTAATGTCTGCAAGCTGATTGGTTGCTTGTAGACAACATACAGTACACAGTACAATCCTCAGTGTTCATGTAACTCTGAGAGTGCACAAACACAACCACATGTATGTACGGGTCCATTGGTTACATTTGTACACTCTAAGAGTTATGAATGGATAAATTAACACTAACGTTTTTACTGTGTAATAAGTGGTTGTATTGTTGCGTGTGAGTCATCGGCAATATCGCGGCCTTATAATGCTATTGAACCGATATCATAATGTAATGAATTAATAATACCATACATTTGTATTTTATAATATTTTGATAGTTGATATAGTTTGAATGTGAAGCTGAAAAGTGTTTTGTGATAAAATGCAGACTCAATCAGTGTTTATTGGGGATGCTTCAAGTTGGAAAAATGTTTTCAATAAGAAAATGCTATTGTTTCTGTCGGGTGGAAACCTCATGTCCAAAACTGTTTCTTGTCAAGATTCAAATTCAAAAGCAGGAAAAGTAGCAGATCTACTAGTTCTAAACATGTCGCTGTGCGCTGCGTTTAGCGCTTGTAGATCTGCTACTGTTCCTGCTGTAGTATGATCAAGTGGGGCGTTCATTTACACAAAAATAGATGTTTTGTTAAAATACGCAGGTATTGGCAAGAGGTTTATACCCGACATCAATGATATTACACTTATTTGAACTAATATATGCATCAAAGGCCTATAAGCCTAATTAATCAGGTAATATGGACAATTTAATTTTAATTTTTATAGAAGTCTGTATATGCACCCAGAATCAGGTGTAATGCAAGGCAGTTTTATTTGTATAGCACACTTCAACAACAAGGCAGTTTTATCGGTTTGTTCCAGAAGTGTGTGCATGAAAAATAATAATAAGCTGCTGCCTCACGTTTATTTTTTATTTAATTTTTTAGAGTTTTAGGGACAGTGAAAGGTAAACCCTACTGGAAACTTGTATTGTAATATCGGTATCGGGCAATTTGACCATGCAAATTTCTCGCTAGTATGATACTGGGCAACATTTCCATAGTCCACATTCTTTTTGTCTTCTTGTGATTTTGCCTGAGACACTTTGTGACTATGACCGTCTCCTCCTTACGCAGGCCTACCCGGAGTGTTAATTTAACTCAGTGTAATTATAATTGCAGAGTTAAGTTCACACCCCGGATTTTACTGTGTGTTTACAGAGATGGAACCACCTGGGATTTATGGATTCAAGGACAACACACCCAACGTTAATGTCACATCACAGGTTTACAAGGTGTCGTCTTTTTTTGTTGTTGCAAAGCTCTGTTGTTTGTGTTGTTTTGAGAAATATAAAAGGAGAAAAAAGAAGGGGGTAGAGCAAGGAAAATAAATAAATGGTCAAAAATAAAAGATAATATGCACAGTAGCATAATCCATTCCATGTACATGATGTACCGGTAATAAGATTGGACACTGCAGATGTAGTGGCACAACTGTACAGTTGGGTGCCACCGATATTGTCCCTTATCATTTGACCCATTTAGGCCTGACCTCAAAATTTAAAAAAATCCTTCTAAATCCTCCAGTTTTCTGAAATAAATATTTTCACGATTTAAAAAAAATAGCAGACCTACAAGCTCGTAGCGCGCCACTCGGTGGCGCGCTATGAGCTTGTAGATCTGCTATTTTTCAATAGCTAAATTATAACAATGTTTAAAACACCAAAAGGGGTTCCCGCCCAAAATGGGTTAACTGTCCTTTTGCGCAGATCACGCAAACCTCAGCAAAAAGAAAAGGACAATATCGATGGCCTCCAACTGTAGGTCCACATACAGTAGCAGCAGGTAAGACATTAGGCGTTAAGGTGGGAGCATATCAGCACGATTGTACATGAGATAAGGTGCGAAAAAGACTAGTGCTTTCAGTGATTCAATAATTCAATTGCGATTAATCACATGATTTATGTAGTTAATCACATGATTAATCGCAAATATGTCTTCAGTTGTCTGTTCACAATGTACCTGTGGGTTTTTTTTAACATGGGAATGGAAACATATACTGGCTTTATGCGAACGAATGTTCGTTTTTTATTTGAAATCAATTAAAAACCCCAAAGAAACCATAATGGTAGTGCATTAAACAGGCTGCAGCAGAAGGGTATAAGGATCTTCTAATTGTACTTAGTAATATAAGTCAATCATTCAACACTAAAGGATGGACCGTCATACAGGATTGCTCAAGACAAAACAAAACTAAATTGAGGATATTAATTGTGACCAATGTTTGACCATTTTTTTTCAAGTATAGTTTGTTGATTAGTTTATTTTGATACAATGAAAACATTTTAGAGGTATAAATAAAATACCTTAAATTAAAAAAAAAAAATTGTCACTTTAGAAATGTACAGATACCCTGTATACTAGTATACACACATACTGTATGTTGGTTTTCTTTACTGTGTTGAGTGAGAAAACGATGTTGCACATTACCTCATACACCGCCAAAGATGCCTCTAAATCTGTTTTACATACAAAGTAGCCAATATTGCTGTCAAATGACTGTAGTGGGGTAAAACATCAAAAGTCAAACATGGACATAGTAAGGTGAAGTAAAAGTACCTCCAAATCTTACTTGACTTCCTTATATATAGTTACTTTCCACTGTAACTGCATGCAGCTCACAGTACTCCAGGCGTCTCATTGCTGAGGGGAGGTTTGTTAGTGCCCATGTGGATCTCTGAGGGCGCTAAAGCGGCACGCTTCGGCCTGTAACTACCCAGACACCAGCTGTATATCACCGCCACCGTAACCTGACTGTCCGTCCCCCACTATAAGACAAGTCCCCCGGTCGCAGAGGACTAGTGGCAGCTAGGCCCCCCCTTTTTTTTATACTGTACTTCTTTCTGTCAGCCACTTGTTATTCTGTTTGCCTTGTCGTGGAGAGGCAGAGCTGGCCATGAGGACAGGCGAGGGGTGCGTCCACCCAGCCCTGGAGAGCCGCAGACACATATCTCTCCATGGCTGAGTGCACATGTGTGGTTCGGTTGGACATTACAGGGGCTTTGTGATGTGAATATGGGTCCCCTGGTACCAGAAGGGGGCCCCTGCAGATGATATGGAGAAGCCAGGTTGCTGTCAGCTGCTTGCTTTACAGGCAAAAAGAAAGAAATAAAAGTAAGAGGGAGGGAGGAAGAAACCAGTGGTAGAATAAGTACTTATTTTATTAATGTTTTACTTCAGTGATAGTAGTGAGGCCAGTAGGTTGCATAAATACGGTGTCCACACTAGTCCACAGAGACACTGAGAGTGTCCATGTCCACACTAGTCCACAGAGACACTGAGAGTGGGTACATGGCTCAATCTTATAATGAGCATTAGAATGATATTGTTGTTGGGTGGAAACCTCATATTATGTCCAAAACTTACTTTTCAGGATTCAAATTCCAAAACGGCAAAAGTAGCAGATCTACAGTACAAGCAGTGTGGTCAATATAGGGCGTTAATTTAGGAAAATAACACAAAATGTTCAAACTAAAATAGGGAGATATGAGGGTTCTGCCCGACAGCAATCATATGAAGATGAGTTTGGAAACATTGTTTTCACAAGGACCCAGACTCAGAGAGACCCTGGCTCAGAGAACCATTTGGGGCCTATGGCCGCCTACCCATGCCGTCTGTAAAATATAATTATAAATACATACAGAGATGCTGCTCTGTTCCGTGGTAGGTACTGTAGACCTAAACGCAGTTTGGGCTGTTTTCATTGGCGATGAGGGGGGGGGGGGGGGGGGGCTGCAAATGGAATTATTTATACTCGCTTGAGTTAGGCTACTAATGGATAAAGTAACACCACTGATTTCACTGTGTATCAGTTCTTTATTAATCTAGATTATAGATGGACCAATTCATACTCCATAGTACGACAGTGTTGTTAGCTTGAAAATCTGTTTTGTCGGCAAGCGACACCGTCGCACGACGGGGTATGAATTTAAACTTACAGCTTACAGAGTGAGCAAACGCAACCCTGGTCAAACTGGCACTTGATAACATTTGCATTGAACATTTCAGAGAAATTCCAAATTTTCAAAATAAATGTTCAAAAGATATTTTAGAGCACTGGTTCCCAAACTGTAACCTGACTTCGCCAGATTGCGGATGGATGGATGGATGGATGGATGGATGGATGGATGGATGGATGGATGGATGGATGGAGTTAGCCAACGTGCTTTACAGTATAAAATACACTGTAAGAAGAACACAACAAAACTGTAATAACCAGAGAAAATCACAAAAAAAAATCATAAAAAAACTACAAAAAACAACAACACTCAACTTGGTTAGGAGCGAGAGAGTAAGCACAAATGTTTTAAGACGATTTATCCCAGCTTAACATGGAGGGTTGCTCATTCCAGAGTCTGGGGGGCATGCAACAACAGAGATCACCCTGCAGTATGTCTAAGACGAGTGCATATGTACAAAAAATACAAAAAAAATAAAAATGGCAGCAGTGAATGACACCTCCTGAATGAATGTACATTTAAAGTTTGCACTTTTGGGTTCAGCTGGTTGTATGTTGTTTGTATTGATCCGGACAGGGGATGGTGTCGCACCGACGGACAGTATAAAAGTGACACTTCCGTTGTTTAAAGCATATACTGTACAACGCTGACGAAGGCCGTTGGCTGAAACGCGTCCGTTGTTGTGCTGCCTATTGCAGCATACCTTACCAGAATGAAACAATAAATAAAGTGCCTTAAAGGACTAATCCATGAGTACTGGTATTCTCCTTCTTCAGTATTGAAAGAAACCAGTGATTCACATCTTGTAATGGATGGGGTCAGGGCATTCCACATTTGGTGGCATTTTCAGAAGGGCAGCGTTTTGTACCAGCTGCAGGTGATTAAGGCAGCCCTGGCTAAACCCAAATTCAAAGTGTGTTAATGCAGCAATGAAGGTGGGTGGTAGTAAAAGTGTGAATAAGCTTTTCAAAACGAGTAAAACACAAAATAGGGAATTAACCTTAGCTAAAAGCCGGGGCTTAACGAAAGCAGAATTTATCCATTTAAAAAATATATAGGCTACTTTTAAACTCCAAGGTTGGTGACAGTGGACATAGTTTTGGACATATTGTTTCCACCGTTTCACTTAGCCTAGTTGCATTTTTGATCGATCGATCTTGATAATTTCTTTTTTGAAAACAATATCCATATATGTCTTAGTAGAAACAACTGATTGTAAAAAAATACATTTTGACATGTGTCTCATTGATTGTAATAGAATGTGTTTTAATTAATCGTGTGTGTGTGTGTGTGTGTGTGTGTGTGTGTGTGTGTGTGTGTGTGTGTGTGTGTGTGTGTGTGTGTGTGTGCGTGTGCGTGTGCGTGTGCGTGCACTGTAAATGATGGAGAGCAAATTAAACAGCAGAATTCAATAACTGCTACAGTGAATGATAGAAAGATAATGCTATACCATTTATTTTGGTATTCCTTTTTCTGACTGTCAGGAAGAGGGATTTAGTTTGATGTCCTGAAATTATACTTTACGTTTAAGTACCTTATCCACTTATATACCGTACAGGTATGCTTTAACTTTTTCCACTCTACACCAAATATCTTTGAGGAAAAATAAATACAAAATTGTGATTCATTGTGAGCTTGTAGATAAGCTATTTGTTTGCCAAATGTTCCACTCAGAATAGGGATGCTAGGGTTCATGTGGGACCACAGATGGAAACTAGCATTCTTGCTTCATCTGGTGTTTTTACACAGCATTGTATGTGTGGTGTTCATTAATATGTGCTGCCCCTCCCAAATAAATGTAGGCTATAAATAACTTAATTAAATAGTTAATTGATACATTAATATATTACACATAATGATAAAATGTTAAAAATCGTGTGGTCTTGTGGTACCTTTTTCTTCTTCTCTTGGGCCCATACAGAAACAGGCATAAACCATGTAAGGTTTTATACAAGGGACATGCCTGTTTAAAGAGCTTCCAGTCAAATGTAAGAATTGTTTAAGATGCTGCAGTGATGGAACCTATATGTGTTTATATCTTATATAACACCTGTGCAAGGCCAATTTGTGAAACAGTACTCGATGTGAGAGAAGACCACACAGTATATGTCCTATAGCAGCTCTGCTACAAGAGGCCAGTGGTGGAAAAAGAGTACTCAATTGTTTTACTTAAATAAAAGTATATCTACAAGCTCACAATGGGGTTACTGTATCTGTTGTAATAATAATCTAAATCTACAAAGTACTGTAACTCTAAAGTTTTCAAATAATTGTAGTGGAGTAAAAGTACAATATTTGCTTCTGAGATGTAGTGGAGTAGAATTAACAGTAATGGAAATTGGAAATACTCAAGTAAAGTACAAATACCTCAAAATTGTACTGTAAGTACAGTACTTAAGTAAATGTTCTTAGTTACTTTACAGTTTACACCACTGAAAGAGGAATACGTGCTGGGGACCTTATTGATGTGATTTTTATAGGGTTGAGTCCAGGATGATCAGCACAGGTTAGCACAGATGTCAGGACTAATTGGAAGCCTCTGTCAAGTCCCTATGACACAATGGGCTGTATTTTGCGTGTCTTAAGTACCAGGTCTTATTACTTAACTTAAGACCTGGAGGCATGGTCAATGCTCTTTGGCCACTCAGAATAGCCAAATGGCATTGATCACGCCTCCAGGTCTTAAGTTAAGTAATAAGACCTGGTACTTAAGACACTCAAAATACAGCCCTATAGACTACAGCATCTGCATGCATCTGGGCATGAACATTCTGACACACATCTTTTTGTGCACAAACTGTACTGTACAAAATGAACTTGCTTCCTCCCACCCCGTCTGCCTGGTCATGTGATGCCCTTCTTTTTGTCTGTATAAACCCCCTGAAGATTATAAATACATAAATAACAAATAAATAAAATAAAAAGTCTTCCCCCTCTCCAGTGCTGAGCCAAAACATTCCCTCTCAATGCCTGCCCTCGCTCCCCAGCCAGCTAATCTCAATAACAAAGTGTCGTCTAGCCCCGCCGTCACTCTGACATTCTTATGTACTGTCGTGCTAGCTATAGTGGAGAGCCACACGCGTACAAGCCTCCTAGCATAAATTGGCCCACTCCCAGTGGTGCGAAGTAACTAAAGTACTGTACAGTACTGAACTGCAATTTAATAATCTCAGTAATAAGCATCATTATAGCCCTATGTGTTGTCGTCCTATAGCGGAGAGCCGCGAGCGTCAGGCTTCCTAGCATACATTTTCCCAATTCCAGTGGTGCACAGTAACTAATTACTTACTAGGCTACTGTAGCTACTTGTGTACACTTTCAAGTAACTTTAATTTTTTCAGTTATTTGCAGCTTTAGCTTTAATGTCAAAACCTTGACATTAACCAATTACAGTAAGCCCTAATGCTTCAGCTAGTCATACCGTGACATGTTGTGAAGATCGTCATTTTTTGTAAAGAATTGTGGGCTATTTTTTTACGATTTTTGTTGCCGCATTTTTTTACTATACTTTTACTTTAGCAGTGTTTATTCATGTTTATTTTTGGTAGTAGAGCATGGTACGTCGCTCCCATTGTTATTTGCCTAACCCTGTCTTCATTCATACATATATTAAGTATTACTTCTCCCGCCACTGACTGCTTCCCTGTGCATCTCAGCTTGGCAGGGAGGAGTGTAGCAGGAGAAGAGGAACATTTTGATCCATCTTTTATCACCATCCCCTCGCGTCCTTTTTTTGATTTCCGCTCCGCCATTCAGCGTTGCATCATGGCCTCCGATCCGCTCGCCTGATTGGCTCGCTCGGCGAGCACTCGGGCGATGCGTGGGAGAGGTGGTGTTGCTGTTGGCGGCAAAGAGGGGCAGGCTGGGTAATTAGTATTTTGGGGTTGTGTGAGTATGTGTGTGTGTTTGGGTAATTTTATTTTTATTGGATCATCCTCCCCCAATTTGTTCTGAAGGAAGACAGCTGCCGAGTGTCGATGTTGTTAGTAGGTTTTGTTGAGTTGGAAATAGGGGGTGATTTATGTCGCACAGGAAATGGAAGATCTACAAGTCCTGCAACGCGTCACATTGTGATGCATTGTGGGCTTGTAGATCTGCTGCTTTTTGTGGCAGACACCACAACACACAACAAAGTATAACTCAGGCTATAGAGGAGCTCCAGTATAAACAAACTGGGAGTGCAGCAAGAAGGATGGCAGAGATTGGGGGGGGGGGGGGGGTGAGAGAGAGAGAGAGAGAGAGAGAGAGAGAGAGAGAGAGAGAGAGGCAGAGAGAGAGAGAGAGAGAGAGAGGCAGAGAGAGAGAGAGAGAGGCAAAAACAGAAGGACAGGAAAAAAAGAGATTGCACTCGCAAGCACTTCATGAATATAGCTTAGGGTTTTTTTCAAGAGATCGCTAACATAATATAAGCATTTAATTTCCACAAACTCGCGGCTATAGTGCCACAGGCACGACTCCGCTTTGTCGAACCATTTTGCCCGCGACAGTATGTGAAATTTGTTACATTTTGTTAAAGCAAACCAGCTTGCTTAGGCAGAAACTCAATCAGTACAAGCTTGGAACACTGATAAATACTTAAGGCATTGATGCCCTGTGAACTTGAACCCAGTAAATCCTAAAATAGTGGGGAGAGTGGGGGGTAAAAATTAAAGAACTGCCAAGATTTTTGTTAAGGGGGGGAACTGAGAAAATGAGCAGATTTGCCGCAGTGAAGCCTGTGGCTGCAAATATGGTTGGTTAGATAGATTCTAAGAAAGAACCTTGGGCTGAGACTGAGAGAGAAGACCCTCGAATAAATGGTTATTACAGTATGTAGAAGTATCAGAGGTTATATTGCCAAGTGATTCTGAATTCCAAGAGAAGTACTATATATACAAAGCGATGCATAGATGCAGGTGTAATATGTACTGTAGGTTGTATTCTAAACACAAAACATTGGTCTTTCAAAACCACTAGTTTTAGACCTCGAGTTCCTTCACTGATCGAAGGAAAAAAGTAATGTTCCATCAGTGTACAAATGCACACTGAAAATGTGTGCAGTGAGAACAGAGCTACCGTATAGGCCTACTGTACATGCACTGCACAGGATGGATCTGACCTGTGAATATACTGAGATTCAAAGGTGACCGCACTGGATTAAGAGTGTCTGATAAAGCCTATACATTGCATTATTTTCACTTCTTATATGATCTGCTTGTGATAATGCTAGTTGTTTAGCAGCCTGCTGCCGGTGATGTGCAGAGGGTATAGCGGCTGTGTACAGCAGTTTCCTCTGACAAACTGTATAACCACTTTCACCCTGTTGTGCCTATTTAGGGGGCATGCCATTATTGAGAAATTGTGAGAGAAATTGATTGTCTGATTCAGGGGAAGGGAGCACTCATGTTCGGGCACACCTCAACAAGCCTCAAGGCCTCACTGTTGGCACTCAGATTTGTCTAGAGCCTGTTTGCTGTTTTTTAATTTGAACCCTGAAAGGTAACAGTTTTGGACATGAGCTTCCCACGCGACAGAGACGAACTAGATCCCAGTCTGAACGTGCAGGCCTCCTGGGCTCTGATTGCTGTCATTAACTTATGGGTGGAACAGTGTCGTATAACCTTCAGTGTTATGATTACAAAAAGAGAAAAAAAAGGCCAGACATGCCGCCAGTCATCCCAAATGGCAGCCAGGGGACCACTAGTTTACCAAATTGTGGAAGCCGTTATACTGGCATTTGTACATGGAAATGGACACCCACACACACACACACACACACACACACACACACACACACACACACACACACATGCGCACGCCAAGCCACACTTTCGCCAATTATTTTTGTGTGTTTGAATTAATACGGCATTTCAACATTTTTCTTTCCTTTTGTTTATGGGGTGGCAACTAGGGACTAGGGAGCAAGCCATTAAAAAGACTGGTGTGTGTGTGAGCGTGCATGTGTGTCCAAGTAAGTAAAACCTTGAAAACACTCAGTAAACAAGTTCAATGAAACTAAGAAACTAAATGAAAATAATACAAAAAAGTATACATAAAATGCAATTTAGACACACATTGACTCCCATTAAAACCGGGAAGGCATCTGTGTCATTTTAGAAAAATCTTGAACATTTTTTACAAATATTTAATATACCGGTAGCCTATATGAAATTTGTAACTTTTTTCTTTGGCCGTGGACCCTCATGGGCAAACATCCGCTACAAGATTTGCCATTGACAATGCACAGAGAAATTAGGTCAAAATTCCGCTAAATATGACGTAAATTAAACATAAAAAAAAAAATATATATATATATATATATATATATATATATATATAGGTGCCGTCTTATAATGAGCATTAGTGAGGACCAATTATATGAAGATAGGTTGAAAATGGATTAAGTGAAACAGCGTCACTGAGGAGAGAGAGAGAGAGAGAGAGAGAGAGAGAGAGAGAGAGAGAGAGAGAGAGAGAGAGAGAGAGAGAGAGAGAGAGAGAGAGAGAGAGAGAGAGAGAGAGAGAGAGAGAGAGAGAGAGAGAGAGAGAGAGAGAGAGAGAGAGAGAGAGAGAGAGAGGAACAAGAGGTAGAGATACATCCCATTCCCAAGGTCAAACCAGGGTCTCTCACCATCACAGAGATGGTTGTTTGAACCCAGCAGTGGATAGCGGAGGGTTAAAAGGAATAACTGGCGAGGGCAGAGCAAGAATAATGGATACCAAGGCCTTTAGCTGGAATAATAATCACAAGCTCTTTTCCTTAGATAAGCCCAGTGCTCCAATGCAGCCGGTCAAACTGCAGATATTTTCCTTAGATTCGCCCAGCAGTGCTGCAATGCTCCAATGCAGCCGGTCAAACTGCAGTCATAAGGCCTGTGCTCCAATGCAGCCGGTCAAACTGCAGTCATAAGGCCTGTGCTCCAATGCAGCCGGTCAAACTGCAGTCATAAGGCCTGTGCTCCAATGCAGCCGGTCAAACTGCAGTCATAAGGCCTGTGCTCCAATGCAGCCGGTCAAACTGCAGTCATAAGGCCTGTGCTCCAATGCAGCCAGTTCAACTAGTGGGAAGTGCAGGTTTTAAACTGCTACCCTATAGAGCGTCGCAGTCCCGCCTCCTACCCTGGACCAGGAAATGAAACCCAATGCATTTTTCCCATAGACATTTCTTAAAGTATTTATTTAAAGACGGTTACGCCGCGGACAAAGCCAACTCGAGTCGTGACAACTCATGACAACACAAACAATATTTTGGACCAAACAAATAATTACAAAGAAGAAAAACAACAAAAAAAGTGTTGTAACCTGCCGTTTTTTTCTTCTTTCTAATTATTTGTTTGGTCCAAAATATTGTTTGTGTTGTCATGAGTTGTCACGACTCGAGTTGGCTTTGTCCGCGGCGTAACCATCTTTAAATAAATACTTTAAGAAATGTCTATGAGGAAAATGCATTGGGTTTCATTTCCTGGTCCAGGGTAGGAGGCGGGACTGCGACGCCCTATAGCATTCTTATTCTGGGCAAGACATAGTTGAGAGGTGAGTAAATGAATAAAGTAGAGTTCAATTTGTCATCCAAATCATTACTTAAAAGGGGTCATTTCTCCCATGTTCAACCCAGCTTCATATAATTGGTCCTCACAGATGCTCATTATAACGTGTTTCTGTCTACTCACTCTGTGCCTCAGAGAATGGTTTGTGGACAGACAGTCAAGGAATCTGCCTGCCAGTGACATCATTGACGGGGAATGCAAGCCGATAGAAACTGCAGGCGGTCTATTCTTGGAAGGGTTGGCATCAAATGGAAGCCATTGATCTTGCATTAATAAAAATAATCACACCCACATAGTGAGGGGGCTCTTATCATCATCATATCATCATACTGTACATCAGCACATTCCGGCCAATAACAATTTGCGTCCTCACCTTCGTCTTCCATGTTTACACAAACACTCAAAGCTGGCCATCCATTGCCAATAGCTAGCCCCTCCTATACACAGGTCTTGTCTAGACAAACATTATAAACACCATTGACAATGGACAGAGTTTAATGTTTGTTTTGTCTCCAACACAAACATTAAATGCCATTAACAATGGACAGGGTTTTGTTTTGTCTGTCACTGAGCAAATCAGCATATGCATGTTAGAGGAAAACCTCGGCCAATAAGGGACCACGATTCTTATAAACAGTGTGATTTTTGAGGGGTGCTAGCCCCTCCTATATACAGGTTTAATGTTTGTTTTTAGCTAAACAAACATTAAAAACGCCATTGACAATAGACAGAGTTTAATGTTTGTTTAGTCGCTAACAAACATTAAATGCCAGTAACAATATAGAGAGTTTAATGTTTGTTTTGTCTGTTTGTTTTACATCACCACATTACATCACCTAATCATAGCAACATGAGTTAAACTTTAGCGCCCCTCACTTCACACGGGTGTGATTTTTGTGTTTACACAAACCCTCAAAACTGGACATAGGCCCCTCAAAAATAATATAGAACATTTGAAATCTTGTTTGCAAGTCTGCCTAATGCCTACCGATGATGTCACTGGTAGTAGACTGGTAGTTTCTGAAGTGTCCATATCCCTCCTCTGAGACAGAGTGTGACAGAAAATAAGTCATTTTTTCGGGGGTGAACAGTAAATGTAACTGAGTAAATGTGCCTCATTACTACCTTCTAATTATTTCAACATTCAGGAAGGGAAACCACAGTTTGGAAAGCAGCGTGTTCAGAGAAACTTATATCCTCCAACAGGTAATAAATTTCACCTCGCTCCTCCCAAACAAAACAAACCGCTAACTCGTCCAACATTGACAAATTGTCTGTGAAACTCCTTTAAGGAGCAAAAAACAAAACACGTCTCCCCCGATGAAATATGTACTGTACATGTCTGGCACACACAGCTCGTCTCAGAGGGATAATATGGAGAGACAAAAACCCAATCCTGATTGACCGTTCTACATTCCTAAATTTAAAACAAAGGCAAAAAAAAGGAAAGTTTTCCCTTCCCAAGCCGAGAGGGAGGGAGGCCAGTGGGATGCTTGGCGTAATTGTACTTGATATGTTGTGGAACAGTCCCTCGACGTAAAGAAAAGTCAGTGCATGGCCGCAACACACCAACTGTCTGCACTACTTTCCATACCGTCCCTATTTTGGGCATTATACTGTGCAGTAGGTGAAAATATTCTAAAACTTTCCTAAATTTGGTAAATGGGGTGAAAATAGTATCTCTACAAGTGCTATGTGATGCATTGTGACCTTGTAGAT
Source organism: Electrona antarctica (assembly GCF_951216825.1). Lineage (NCBI taxonomy): Eukaryota > Metazoa > Chordata > Actinopteri > Myctophiformes > Myctophidae > Electrona > Electrona antarctica. The sequence goes on from NC_136809.1 coordinate 42,217,341, forward strand.
CGGCTATATGTTCCCTATTTGTTGACAAAGTATAATTAAAGTTAACCTTGCCGAGCATATAATATAATGCAGGAGCCCATCTCCTGTTTCGCGTGAGGCAGCCTGATGTATTAGCACACCGCCTGGACATGATGTACCAGTATACCCTCTGGACATGATGCTGGTGATTTACCCCCTATCCAACCCTATTGCTATTATCAAGCAGGGAGGCATTGGGTCCCATGTAGTCCCATGTAGTCTTTGATATGACTTGGCCGAGTGATCGAACACAGACCTATAATCTCAAGGCGGACATGCCATATATTTAGTCCTTCAGTCCTCAGTCAAACCATGAGGGCAGGTTTGCGTGAAGGTTGCCTAAAGTCGACTAGCTATCTTATATGGGGGCATAATGTTAGTCTGACATACCAATAGTCTGACATACGTATGTGGGCAGTAAAGACTCACCCATGGCTCCGACATACATGGCCGGTTAAGACTAAGGCTGAGCAAAGATATGCATAACTAGGAATGGGGATCAAATGTTATAGATTGATCCCCTTATCGATAATTTTCTAATACTGGTAGTTAAGACAAACAGGTAGTAAATTGGTGCTAATCTGGGACACTCGCTTTCATGTAATTCCCACAGACAATTTATAGAGCATCTTGGCTTCAAGTGACTGGGGTGCAACATTAATGCATTGTGAGCTTTTCGATGCTATTTTCAGCTAAATAACAGAAAACAGACTAGTATAGAGCCTTGTGGGACTCCTCTCAACCATATGGGCTTTTAGTGGTTTGCGGGGTCCTTTTTCAGAAGGACGAAACGGTTTACAGCGAGCGTATTCGGCCCTCGTGGGTACGCCCCTCTGCAAGGGTGAGTTTGCCGCAAAGGCACACACACCCTCACACACCATGCATGGAAACCACCACGCGTTGCGTTGCACTGTAAGTACGCCTTCAATCAGAACGGCTTTTCTCTAGGCAACAAGGAGAGTCCGTTAATTAATGCAGGGTTTCCAGAGAAAGGGGGCTTTCGGACATGAAAAAAGACGGGTAGGGTCCCATTACGATGATACTCCCACCGCCACAGTCATTGGCATCTTCTCTCTCTCTCTCTCTCTCTCTCTCTCTCTCTCTCTCTCTCTCTCTCTCTCTCTCTCTCTCTCTCTCTCTCTCTAGCTCTCTCTCTCCTCTTCCTTAGAATACATAATGAATTAGATAACCATGGATTACTGTACTCTTCTCTATAGGCCTATACAACTCCACACCCCCTCCCCTCCACCCAATCTCTCCCTCACTCTTTTTCTCACTTTTCTTTTCCTTCCTCTTGTTCTCTCTCTCTCTCTCTCTCTCTCTCTCTCTCTCTCTCTCTCTTCCCCCCTCTCTCTCCGTCATTTTCTTCACGATGAGGAATATTTCAAGCGTGTCCAATTGGCCACCCGGCTTTCGGTGTGGTGGACCTTCTCCCCAGCGCATAGGAGACCATAAAGAAAGAGAGAGAGAGCTCGTTTCCCGGGCAGGCAGGCAGGCAGACTTTGTGTGCGTCACACACACACACATACACACACACACACACACACACACACACACACACACACACACACACACACACACACACACACACACACACACACACACACACACACACACACACACACACACCTCTAAATGAAGTGGTGACTCAAAGAACAGGCCACTGAGAGTACATCAGGCTCCTCATTAAGAGAGCGCTGTTCATGGTGTCCCTGTCCCCATTCTCTGCCTGTCTGTGGCACCGCACACGTGTGTGTGCAATTGTGCATGTGTGTTTATCACTGCACTTATGAGGCCAAATGTCCCTTATGAGGAGAGTTTGAGAAATACATTAAATGTTTTTTTTTTTATAGTAAAATAATTGTAATAAAGATCTGTGGAGTTCAGTTTACAATTTGAAAAATTCAGACTAGCGATTCGACATTTATGTTGCATTCTTCCCTGGCAGCTACAACGATGCAGTCTACCATTCATTTTCAATGCGAAGCCAGAGACATGAAGTTAATTACAAAGCTACAGGCTACAGGCTAAAATCTTAGCAGATTTTTTATTGATGTATATACTTTAATTGAACTGCACCCATTATGTTAATACAATTTTCAATCAATCAATCAATTATTATTAATTTCAAAGGGAAGCCAGCGTCATGAAGATACAAAGCTATACAGGCTACCATTCCTTTTCAATGTAAGGCAGCAACATGAAGTTGCAAAGCTACTATAGTGTTGCGTGTGTGTGTGTGTGTGTGTGTGTGTGTGTGTGTGTGTGTGTGAGTGTGTGAGTGTGTGTGTGTGTGTGTGTGTGCGTGTGTGCGTGTGTGCGTGTGTGCGCGTGCGCGCGTGCGCGTGCGTGCGTGTGTTCCCTGTGGTAACATTGCGGGTTCCATTATCCACATAGGCCCTTACGAGATGCCCCTCACTGTGCTGTGAGACCACACACACACACACACAATGAGACTAGCTAAATTGGATATACAGTATATATACTTATATTGCCACAGAGGTTATCTGGTACAAGTCCTCCTTCCTACTTATTGTTTTTCCTTATTATATTTTATTATCTGTCATGTCCGCCTCTCTCTCTCTTTCTCTCTCTCTCTCTCTCTCTCTCTCTCTCTCTCTCTCTCTCTCTCTCTCTCTCGCTCTCTCTCTCTCTCTCTGCCCTTCCCTTCTTCCTTTACCTTTCTTTCAACCAATATTTTTTAGTCCTACCATACTTTCATCCAACCCGTATTTTGCCCTGGTATTTCTTCTGTCCACATTTTTCAACCTATACTGTACATTACTTTAATACTGCCTTTCTTTCATCCTACATTACTTTAATACTGCCTTTCTTTCATCCTACATTACTTTAATACTGCCTTTCTTTCATCCTACATTACTTTCATATACTGCCTTTCTTTCATCCGACTTTCTTTCTTTTTCCACCTACCTTTCTCGCATCCTTTGCTCCTCGCCCCAACGTTCATGCATTACTTTGTCATCTTTCTCAATATCTGTTGTCTAGTTTTGCTCTATTCACGTTTCCTTGAATTGTTCGTTGCCTTTCGTTGTGTCTTCCTTCCTTCCTTGATGGCAGTGATAGGCGTAGCCGCAGGCAGAATGAATGAGCGGAGGTCATCAACATGACCGTACACGGACCAGCAGAATGAATGAGTGGAGGTCATCAACATGACCGTACACGGACCAGCAGAATGAATGAGCGGAGGTCATCAACATGACCGTACACGGACCAGCAGAATGAATGAGCGGAGGTCATCAACATGACCGTACACGGACCAGCAGAATGAATGAGCGGAGGTCATCAACATGACCGTACACGGACCACCGGAAGAATGAGCGGAGGTCATCAACATGACCGTACACGGACCAATGAGCGGAGGTCATCAACATGACCGTACACGGACCAATGAGCGGAGGTCATCAACATGACCGTACACGGACCAATGAGCGGAGGTCATCAACATGACCGTACACGGACCAGCAGAATTAATGAGCGGAGGTCATCAACATGACCGTACATGGACCAGCAGAATTAATGAGCGGAGGTCATCAACATGGACCAATGTGCCCCTGGCAAGACTTATCCTCGTCCGTGGCCCATTAGAGTTTGTTTTTACATTTTAATGTTCTAATTTTGATATGAGACCCAATTACTGAATGTGAGTCTCCAGGTTTCTCTGACTGACACTGATTTACTACGACGACACTATGGCTTCTCAGACATTTTATTTCCAAGGATCCCCATAATAACTCTCAGAGTTACAGACCTGTTATGGTCATTCAGGGCTATCTCTTTGTGTGTTTCTGGTAATATTGTTGTCCGCTCATTTTGTATCTCATGTGGCAAAAATTTAATTTTGACAAAGATGTCGACCACAAGCCAACATGGCGATGATCCCTGGCAATGAGGCAAGGCGACTGAAGAAGCTCCACTCGGCGCGTTCATTCTCTGTAGTAGGCTATGTGACAATACCACATCATCACTCGACTCTCTAGTTTGGTCAAATGACCTTGAAGAGTGTGTGCGTGTGCGTGTGCGTGTGCGTGTGCGTGTGCGTGCGTGCGCGCGTGCGTGCGTGCGTGTCTGTCTGTCATGACAGCCTCTAGTTAATGCTTAGTGGATGTAATCCGCTTGGCCTTTGCAGGTCCTGTCGTCACTGTCTCGTCTCTCGTTAAAAGACGGGTTCGGAGCAAATTGTCTCTGTCTTCTACAAAGAGAAACCCTTGCCCTCCCTGTGACAAGCCGGAGTCATTAACACACACACACACACACACACACACACACACACACACACACACACACACACACACACACACACACACACACACACACACACACACACACACACACACACACACACACTCCATGAATAATAATTGTTGAGGTTGGGCAGAAACCACTTATCTCCATATTTAAACCTTTTGTGTGTGTGGGTTTTTTTGTTTGTTTCTTTTGCTTGTTTTTTGTAAATTAACGCCCTACTTGATCATATTACGGCGTCACATAAAAACATAAAAAGTGGCAGATCTACAAGCGACACGTTTCAAGCTTGTAGATCTGCTACTTTTGAACACTGAAAAGTAACAATTTTGGACATATGAGGTTCCCCTGGCAGGGACGATATGCATAAGAAGACAGCTTGGCTCTCGCTCTCTCTCTCTCTCTCTCTTTCTCTCTCTCTCTCTCTCTCTCTCTCTCTCTCTCTTTCTCTCTCTCTCTCTCTCTCTCTCTCTCTCTCTCTCTCTCTCTCTCTCTCTCTCTCTCTCTCTCTCTCTCTCCTCTCTCTCTCTCTCTCTCTCACACCTCTCTTTTTTTCATGTTCTCTCTGTCAAAGTGAATGAGGTGAAAGTGAATGTCCTTTATTGGCCTCTGACAGATATATCACACTTGATTATGTCCAATGTGTGCCGATAAATGAGTACACAGTACAGAAAATGAGTCTTTTTACAGAACACAGTACAGAAAATGAGTCTTTTTACAGAACACAGTACAGAAAAACATATTCCTGAAGTGAAGTAGACATGATTCTATACTTCTTCATATAATTACTTTATTTAATTAAATTGCCAGTGAAGTTTACGGTTTCAATTCCAAAATGTGCATGCGTGGTCATGTGCCCCTCCAAAAAAAGAAAATAAATCCAGTATCAGTCTGGTGCTATTGCATATGGTTACTTCCTCAACAGGTACATTTTTAGCAAAGCGTAATATATCAGGGTATTTCAATATGATAGTCTTCAGTTGCAGCTTCATTGATTTTTCACCATGTTTCAAACATCCCCAAAACTATCGCCTGTGGACCACAGAGAAGCAGTGGTACACCTATGGCATCGGATATCTCTTGACTGTCTGTGAAGAGATGTCACTGATGTGGTTTATGTTCATGGGCTGATACTAAAGTTCATGTGGTTCATATAATTCATGTCTAATATTAAATGTAGGATCCTCTCTCTCTCTCTCTCTCTCTCTCTCTCTCTCTCTCTCTCTCTCTCTCGATGTGAGGGTTAACCACATGAAACCTGGCGTCCCTTCCGTCCCTTCTACAGCACTGTTTCCCAAACAGTGGGTCGGAACCCATTTGTGGGTCACAGACTCATTTGTATATGCACGGGTCACGACTCGAGTAGACAATTTTCTTGTTTTCTGGAGAAGCTTTTCAAAGGGTCAAGTTAGAAAAATATTAGATTTACATTTGACTAATATGTGCATCAGTAGGACTAATAACTAATAATGTTTTACTAAGCTACTATATAGTCTTGCGTTTTGTGCGTATGTGTGTGTGTGTGTGTATTTATTAGACACACAGGTGGAGGTGGTAACCACTGTATTTATTAGACACACAGGTGGAGGTGGTAACCACTGTATTTATTAGACACACAGGTGGAGGTGGTAACCACTGTATTTATTAGACACACAGGTGGAGGTGGTAACCACTGTATTTATTAGACACACAGGTGGAGGTGGTAACCACTGTATTTATTAGACACACAGGTGGAGGTGGTAACCACTGTATTTATTAGACACACAGGTGGAGGTGGTAACCACTGTATTTATTAGACACACAGGTGGAGGTGGTAACCACTGTATTTATTAGACACACAGGTGGAGGTGGTAACCACTGTATTTATTAGACACACAGGTGGAGGTGGTAACCACTGTATTTATTAGACACACAGGTGGAGGTGGTAACCACTGTATTTATTAGACACACAGGGGGAGGTGGTAACCACTCAGTGGCGCCTGAGCCATTGAGCAAACGGAGCAGCTGCTCCAGCAGATTAAAATGAACCGGCGCACTGTTATTTGGCAACACCTGTGTGAAATACCAGAATAAGCTTTTTCTTTTTTTTGGTGGCCATCTACAGGCCGGCCATGTGTAGTACAGCTTTCCCTTTAATGCGGAGCAGTTTATCGGTCTCGTGTATACAGCATACATAATTAACATAACCGCAATGTAGACGCAGGAAAGTTTTATATCGTTCACAATTAACTTCCACAGCTGGAAGTTTGTTCCACAGCTGTGGAATTGAGATCCTTTTTTTTTTATAATCTGCTGTGATTTCTTAAATTATTATTCATGACATGAATGTGCAGTAGCAATGCTTGTTAGCCCTGCAGTTAACCATGTGGGTATTTTTAAACAAGGTCAGTAGTGACTTCTTAGTAGTGGCTGTCATGCTTTTAATATAGTTAGAATCGTGCTAAGACACCCGACTCGAAGCGCGCGGCTAAATCTTGCGCGCGCACTACGCACGCGCATGAGTCCAGATCTGTGCTCCCCCACCTGGAAACAAAGTTAGGCGCCCCTGTAACCACTGTATTTATTAGACACACAGGTGGAGGTGGTAACCACTGTATTTATTAGACACACAGGTGGAGGTGGTAACCACTGTATTTATTAGACACACAGGTGGAGGTGGTAACCACTGTATTTATTAGACACACAGGTGGAGGTGGTAACCACTGTATTTATTAGACACACAGGTGGAGGTGGTAACCACTGTATTTATTAGACACACAGGTGGAGGTGGTAACCACTGTATTTATTAGACACACAGGTGGAGGTGGTAACCACTGTATTTATTAGACACACAGGTGGAGGCGGTAACCACTGTATTTATTAGACGTGTGAGGAGATAACGAAGCGGAGAAGCTAGATGAGGAGAGGAGAGATATTATCTATAGAAATAAAAAGAGAAAAAGAGCCAACTCGGATTGTGACAAATCATGACAACAAACACATTTTTTTGGGGCCGAACAAAATTAATAATTAGTTGTTTTTCTTCTTTGTAATTATTTGTTCAGCCTAAAATATTGTGTTTGTTGTCATGATTTGTCACAATCAGAGTTGGCTTTGTTCGAGGCTTACAGATCTTTAAATAAATACTTTTTGAAACGTCTATGGGAAAAATGCATGGGGGATTATTTCCAGGGCCTGTCGTCGTCGTGACGACAGGCCCTGGACTGCGACGCTCTATAGAGAGAGGAGTCTTTAGGGGTTGCTGTCCGACATTCACTCATGTACGCACGCACGCACGCACGCACGCACGCACGCACGCACGCACGCACGCACGCACGCACGCACGCACGCACGCACGCACGCACGCACGCACGCACACGCGCGCCCACGCACCCACACATGCACGCACCCATGCACGCACACACACTACTAGCGTCATTCACTGCAGAGTGACACAGGACCGATAGAAAGAGCCGGGTTCTCATCCTTCTCATCACAAGGCTTCAAGGACATCAGTCAGTAGAGATGATTATTTCTTTCCCCCCCTTTTTTGATAAATAGATCTAGACTACAACACATAGTATTGTAGATCTATTTATTAAAAAAGAAGATCTATTTATTAAAAAAGAAGAAGATGAAAGGTTATTCTTTTTTCATTTGTTACATTTTGTATAGACCCTTTAAAGGGAAAATACGTGTGCATAACAAAACACGACAAGTCTCTCCTCTCTCTCTCTCTCTCTCTCTGTGTGCTCATAATGCATGGCTTTCTCCTGGGAACTAATTTGGGGCGATCAAAACATCTCTAACAAACAGCATGACAGCATCTTGCACAATATTTAGCACATGCTGAGGTTAAGAGGGGACAAGTAATGCCTCATCACATGTAGCACAACGTGTGTCAACACGCACGCACGCACGCACGCACGCACGCACGCACGCACAGAGGTGGTTTTCAACCTGTTTCATATCAAGGCCCATTATTTGAGCCACGGACCACCATTTGATGATATTTAACCTCTCAGACCCAAAGCACAGAATATTTGGTTGTTGTTGGTCCTGTTGGATAACAATTCCATGCTGTACCTGATGTACCATATAGAGATAACAGGCAACGCATTGTTTTAATTAAGAATTATTCTACATTCTCTAATTGTGTAGACTTCTTCATGCAAATTAAGTAATGCAGATGATTTAACTCCTGAGAGTCTAAAATGAATGATGCCGTTGTTTTTCACTAACCTTTGAAGAATCACGCGATTACGTACGCAGCTCCATTGCACAAACGTGCGCCTTAAAATATTACCATTGAATGTCCACATTTCGGAAACATATTTCACAATCGCCATGCAGTGACAACAAGGAAGGAAATCACAGCCACTCGCAGGCTGCCATTAGTCCATTGGAGACTCCATTACCCATCAGCCCCCAGAAGCGAGCGTCACTTTTTTCCGGTCACGTGATCCAAACGTGTGACGTATCACAAAGTACCAGCGGAAAACCTCCCATGTCTTAAAAAGAGGTCTTATTATTTAATTAAGTCGGGAAACTCGGGTTAAGCAGTCAAACTAAAAACATCTTAAATATATATATATTTTTTCAAATAGTCCATCTTTCACTCAATCGGGGCAATGCCTTTTGCAAGATGATGCTGTCATTCATGCAATGAAAATACAACTTAATACTTCATAAAGTTAATAATTATGAGCATCAAATCAATATTTTAAATGTGTTTTTTTTATGCACATGCATTCCATACATTCTAAAGGGCTGGACCACACAAATTACATCATCAACTTGCGACGGGCATTGCCCCTATTGAGTGAAACTGTTTCTAAAATGAAATATTGAAGTTGTTTTGAACAGATTATTTGTGTTATAGAGAACAATTATAATGTATTCAGGCATATATTTGGCGTATTAGCCAGGGATACTTTTACGAAGAAGACGCATTATGTGCCTATAAGGTGTTCCTCCACCTATCACATAGTCTTTGGCAACCCAGTTGTGCCTTTTCCCCAGCAGAGACCCATCATCTCCAGTAGCTCGGCGGCCTCAACAGTTCTGCTCCAGGTGATCGTAGGTTGGCCCTGTTTCCTTTTCCCCGGTGGTGTCCAGACGAGGGCCACTGTGGGGACCGGCTCTGGGAACATTCCTTATCCAAGCGATCTTAGACGGCAGTGTTTCATTCCTGTGATCACGTCTCGGCAGCCATGCAGTCTTCATGTAGAGTTCCATGTTTGATGTTTTATTGGGCCAGAATATATGGCTATAGAGCTTCCTCTGGCTGCAGAAGAGAGAAACCGATCTACAAAGTTGACTTTACTCATGTCGCACTATACTGTACAGTAGCTTTCTTCAGGTGGTATATGAGCTGTTTCATATTCGTACTCATGGCTGCCAGTTTCCACCTGATGTTCTTAATTTTAGTCTTTTTCAAAAATCTAGCACTAAAACTAAACAAAAACTAAGGCTAAGCCTTAAAAATACACTATCAAACCCATTTTAAAAACGAATCAAATAAAAAGTCTGAAAATGTCAAAATAACCACAACAGATTCAAAGGATAACTTGGGAGGGGTAAAGGCTATGGTTGGAACTCGCTCTGATGCGATTGCTTTTGTAATAATTGAGTTCTTGAATGGTTATAGCTCACAGAGGGATACACGGTCTAGACCAACGTGTGTGTGTGTGTGTGTGTGTGTGTGTGTGTGTGTGTGTGTGTGTGTGTGTGTGTGTGTGTGTGTGTGTGTGTGTGTGTGTGTGTGTGTGTGTGTGTGTGTGTGTGTGTGTGTGTGTGTGTGTGTGTTTGTGTGTGTGCGCATGCTCGTTGGCCAGGTTGTGTCTGATCACTGGCGTCAGCACCGACCAAATCTTTCCCCGATGACATTGCATCATCACATCCTCCTGATCCTCTCTCTCTCTCTCTCTCTCTCTCTCTCTCTCTCTCACACACTCTTTTGTGGTCTCCAAAATTTTGCATGCAGCCAATTAGTGTGTTGGTGTGTGTGTGAGGAGAGAGAGAGAGAGACAGTCAGTCTGCACACAGCCCAGAGTGCAGCTCTGAAATGCTCTCCTGAGAGAGAAAGAGAGTGTTTGAAAGAAAGGAAGAGGGAGTCGTGCTAGAACATTAATGTTTCTAAATAGCATATACACACCTGCATATTTTAACCATGATCTTCCATTCTTATCAGCAGTTCAATATGGCTTGTTTTAATCACAAACACAATCTGGGAATGGATGCCTTTTTATAAATCCTTTCGTTTTTTGGGGATCATGTGATTTCCGGGTGAATTCTTCTCTGGAAGTCATAGCATCTTTCACGCTATAATCGCTGAATACAGGAAATTATGTAGGCTACTTCTACGTCAATGGCGCTCAATGTGTTCAAATGTTTTCCATCTCTTGTCCTTTGCTCTCGCTCTACCTCTGTCCTCTCTTGTCAAGATGAAGTACAAAATGATGGAGCACACGTGGAAAACATACATCGCAGGGTCATAATGATGGGACATAATATACTGATTCTGATTCTCGTGGGGGATGAGGTGGGGGGTGGGGTGGGGTGGGGTGGTAGACATCGGGAGAGAGAGAGAGTCAAAGAGACAGAGGGAACACAGGAAGAGAGGGGGATGTTTGAAGGTTGGGTAGAGAGAGAGAGAGAGAGAGAGAGAGAGAGAGAGAGAGAGAGAGAGAGAGAGAGAGAGAGAGAGAGAGAGACACTCAGCAGTGCAGTGTTTTTAAGGTTAAAGGTACTTTAAACCCATAATGTTTTTATTCCCAGACAGGCGCCATGTAGCACAACACCATTACACACACGCACGCACGCGCGCGCACACACACACACACACACACACACACACACACACACACACACACACACACACACACACACACACACACACACACACACACACACACACACACACACACACACAAAGCGTGCTGAGAGGAAAAAGTTGCCTACATAAAAAATATTTTGTTTTTCCAATCAAGACAATGTGTACCGAAACTTAAATATCAAAGAAAGGGGAAAGAATGATATATTGAGGCATTTATAACTATTGATTCCATGAACTTACAGTATGAGTCTCAGTTTAGGTAACACAAATTGTGTTAATATATGTAAGTTAATAAAAAAATAAATATAAATTGGGTATAGTTTTGTTTGTTTTGTGAAAGGAAAATTAAATCAAAAATATGGTTGACGATAATGAATAATAAATCATCAATAGTAGTGTGTACAATGGTGCAAAATCTTAATTAAAGCAACGGGGTATGCCGGTTGTCAAAAACATTATGTGGAATGGTTATTGTGAAAAACATAAAAATACAAAAAAGTATAATGTTAAGTAAATGTTGATGCTGATACTTTTGAACTTGTATTCAAGTAAAATTTGGAATGCAGGATTTTTACTAATAAAAGTACAGCATTTCTTCATTGATTTACCGGTAGTCTACTCACAATCCATACAAGCATATTGAATCCTTCTTCCACCAAGTCAGGCCTTTGTGTGCTGCTGTTTCTGACCGCTGTATGTTATTTATAATAAATGATTGTTGACAAGCCGGTCGTTGGGTCACCGTGAGAGATGAGCTCAGACAGTTAATTGTAAGGTGGTCGAGTGGCGTTTAAAAAGTGCCTTGACACCGTGTTTATCTTTGGAAATAGCTTTCTGTAGGAAAGGAGATGTGAGGCATTATTGTCCACAAACAAGGAATCTCAGGCTGAGTTGAGATTCAGAAAACCAATTAACGTTAACACTGGCCAAGATGAAACATTATAGCAGGCAAAGTGTTATGTTGTTCAAAATGTCCTTCACATTATTAAAAAAGACCAACCAAGAATATGACCCAATGACATTATGTTTACTGTGTATATTCAGAATAGCATTATGTCCGGCCACTATTTTGTTTTTATTGAATAGGCTACTTCATTAGTCAGAAATGTACAACTTCTTGAACATCACGTGGTGCAGCAAGACAAGCTAAAATGATAGCAGACTTGTTTCCATTGTGGTCCTACTGTATCAATTCATCAACACATAACAAATTAACACAATAATACATGCCATCAAGTGACATCAAAAGACATCAAGAGGATGACCCCCCAATAATGGCATCATTACCGTTTTAAGGAAAATGTATTCCATATTTACCATTAGAGTACTGTACATACTGTACATGCATTCATATGTGGCCTATAATGGTAAGTAAACAGTGCATGTCAGAAAATTGGGAAGATATAAATAGTAGGTTAATTTAAAAGTTGATGCATTGAAGTGGAATGTTTTATGTATTGTTTTCATTGTAACCTCTACACACCAAAGTAGGGCTGCAACAATATATTTATTTTCTTAGCAATGGTTACTTTTTAAATAAATAACGTTGATTTGTATCATGTCAACAAAACAATGCGAACAACTGATTAACCACTTAGGTCCTGTTTTATAGTTAAGTGTTTAATCAGAGTTATTTATTTAGCTGATTATATATACATATATTAAAAGTCCTATTTTCTACTGGTTGTGCACAACGTATCACAAATAACTGATCTACAAGCTCACAGCCACATTGCAACAAATTGTGAGCTTATCTGCTATTTATACTATTTTTGAAAATGTATTAATCTATTAAAATGAATTAAATCGATTAGATTGATTAACCAGAGTGACACAAGGTCAACACTTTGTAACAGAACATTATTTTTCATGTGAAACAAGTTCCCAGACATTCTATTCTGGCAACTACTGTAAAGTGATCTGTCAAATGCATGTCATTTTAATATAATATATTTTTTGGAGTTTCAATTTCCAATTGTCGAATCCTTGGACATTTTGTTCACGTCATCAAATTCAGTATTATTACCCTCTGAATTCAAAACCAAACAGCAATGCTGCTGCACCCCAATCTGTGACATGTGACTCCAAATCCACATCGACTGCTATTATGAAATTGAAGTTTTATAGGCCTATGCATATTTTTTCAAAGAGTATAAAACATTATATAGAACAACATCCCTGGCCTAGCAGTGGCCACACAAAGCTTGGCGCCAGAGGTTTGATTGATTGACTTTATACTGTAGGCCTATTAGTCAGAAATGTAAACAGCACCGGGTGCAGTCAGACGTTGAGGCTAAAACAAGGATAACACACACACACACACACACACACACACACACACACACACACACACACACACACACACACACACACACACACACACACACACACACACAAAATCTTGGGGACTTGTTTCCATTGTGGTGCTATGTATTCAATTAATCAACATAGCATTTAAAAATTAACAATAATAGGCCTACGTGCCATCAACAAATACAAACACAGGCCTATGTAGAAAGGAGATGGTCAAGTAGGGCGTTCCGTTCCTTTATGAAAGAAAACAAGTTTAAATAATGGAGATGAAAGGTTTCTGCACACTACCTCCATGTTATGTCTCCTGTTTTTTTATGTATTCTTTTTATTCGGGCCAGTTTGCGAGACTAGCTCCAGAAACACATACAGATCACGCACAGACGACAGACCTACTGTATTCCTAGAAGGCCCTCCACCAACAGAAGAATCAAAACAATGAAATAACTGCAGTAAATGTATGGGTAAAAAATACAGTGTAAAATACATATAGCCACAACACAACGAAGCAGATAGACACGAGCCTAAAAAACATTAGCTTTGAAGGGGATGAGAGGATTGTTCTCATTTAATTAAATTTTAATGAGATTGTGCTGACTTTGGGACATGGCTGTGCGCTGCGGTGCATTCCAGCGGTGGTTTGTATGCCTTCCTAATGCACACACTAGCTCCAGTTTTGGCCCCACAACAAATTAAACCAATATCCAGTATAGATGAGTCAGCCCCGGTCTTTTCAAACGACACAGCACAATAATTATATTAACAAACCCCAGTGCTCTGCTTAGATCTAACTGGTTTATATGCACAGAACCAGATTACTGTATGTGCTGTTAGTTAGTTTTATTTGTTACTGTATTACTGTGTGCCTTATGTTTACCATGGGAGAAAGACAGATACCTTGTATGTTCCAAACTGTTTCTTTTCAGGAAATGGGAGAACATATCCTGCGTTCAACTGGATCCAATGTAGTTAGTATTCAGTCACAAGCTCCTGTTAATACTTTTCATTGATTTAATATTTATAAAACCCACAGACACACTTAAGGGAATGTTTTCTTATCTGATGTTATTGTATCCAAGAACGAGTGTTGCAGGTGAAATATTGCATAACTCCATCTCCAGCCCACCGCAGCGCCGAGCGTGCGCAATGGGTTTAACGGAAGATTGCCCACTGACTACGGCAGCCCATTTAGGACAAAAAACACTGTGGATAGTAATGACCCATTATGAAAGTTTTTTGTGATTGATTATTATTATTATTATTACTATTATTATTATTATTATTATTATTATTATTATTATTATTATTATTATTATTATTATTACCTGTACCACTCTTTCTTGGATATAATTACATCAGATTAAGGTAAGAAAAGGTTTGGTCCAGACTCCAGATCGATTATAGGGCATACATTAACGAAAAGAAAAAGAGACCAACAAAGTTCATATTGTCTCTCTTGGGGGGAAACCTCATAAGTCCAAGACAGTTACTTTTCAGGATTCAAATTAAATATGTTATATTAAGTATAGGTTTTTATGCCATTCAGACTATGGGTTTTATGGGTAAGTCTCCCATTGGCTTAGAGGCAGTCTAGAGGCAGCCAATCATGAAAAAGTGTCCACTATGGTCGTCTTTACGGTCGTTAGCAAATGTAGTCCAGGGCGCTTTTCAAACACCTGGCAAAAATAGCAAGAGTGACGCGTTTTGAGTTTGTAGATCTAGGCCTACTTTTGATAGGATATGAATCAACATTATAGAGTAGAGCGTTCATTTATGAAAGATCACAAAACGTTTAAATATGGAGATAAATGGTTTCTGCCCGACATTGACAATATAACAGAAATAAATTAGAAATTGCGTACGTAATATACAGTACAGTTAGCCAAAAACTGGGAGGAATTACACTTTGTATTTTCAGTACCGTTGAAACCCTGACCAGACTTTTATGGAATATGATATTTTTACAAGATGATACAATACCAGCATGGGGAATTGTTTGTAATTGTGGGCCCTGCGGCAGCAACAACTTGTAGATCAGTTATTTTCACTATTTATTTATACAAAAAATAATGATAATATAAAGGTTTTGGACATACAAGGTTTCCACCCGACAGCAACGATTATGTGTATATTGCCAATGTCGGGCAGAAACCTTTTTGTGTGTTTTTGTTGTTGTAAATAATAACGCCCTATACTTGATCATACTACAGCATCAAAAGTAGAAGAGCTACAAGCTCAAAACGTGTCACAAAACAACACATTTTGAGCTTGTACATCTGCTACCTTTGCCATTATTTTTTTTTAGAATCCTGAAAAGTAACACTTTTTTGACCCTGTAAATCTGCTAGTTTTGCTATTTTTTTATTTTATTAGAATTTTAAGTTTTGGACATATGAGGTTTCCAGCCGACAGAGTTGATGTGTTTAAGAGGAAGCCGGCATATGGATTATGTAATTTCATATGCAGTGATTATTATTACAGCGGGTGTGGAGGGAATAGCTTTGATTGGAGCCTGCAGAGCTAATGAATAGTTGTACCATCACACCACAGCCCTCGCTCTCTGGGCGAGAGACAGGGAATTAGACTGATTGAACACCTCGTATGTGTGTGCGCACGCACGCACGCACACACGCACGCAGGCACTCATATGTGGGCGCGATCAATTTACACATCAGCCGTCATATTGATCAGGCTATTTGCTGCTCAGGGTCCCCTGCCATAGTCTTTCAATTAAGACCAGAGAGAGAGAGAGAGAGAGAGAGAGAGAGAGAGAGAGAGAGATTACTCTGTTTTATTGTTTTACTTAAATGTAGGGTAGCCATACCTGATATTTGTTTGCTAAAATAAACATTAAAAACTATCGTGATAGTAATCATATTGCTAGTATAGAGTGGTCAATCGGAAGGGAGAGTTACTGCACAATTTAAACATTTCCAACGATGTAATCGACGGAGTGCATTAACAATAGTCTGCTTGCCTATAGGAAAGATACATTGCGCTATATATTACTGTTTTTCAAAATGGTATACCGTTTTGAAAAAGTGCTTCATACCACAAAACGGTATACCACCATTCCAAAAATGGTTTATACCACTTAAAGTGGTATACCATTTTGAAAAATCGTTTACACTTATG